>NW_016161093.1:24994-55503 GCF_001687245.7 Rhagoletis zephyria
AATTAAAAAAAAAAAAACATTTTCAACTCCAAATTGACATTGTAAACTCTCCTTTGAGGTCAAATACTTTAGCTCAGATGACTATTTCATAAATATTTATGTTTAGAGTTATCAAAATCAACAACATTTTTAAATGGATGTCGACGGTTGTGGGAGCCTGCGGCCTGCTGTTTAGCCTCTATATGCTTTGTGGTAATAAGCAAATCACCACGACAAATGTTGCACCAACTGCCGATATCAAATCTATCGATAAACATTAATGCAATTTCTAAATTAAGTATCAGCAAAAAATTCGTAATAGAAGAAAAACGCTTCATTTAAGAAATTAGTGAATGTGTTGTAGTAATGTAGCTGCAGTAAATACTTTAGCACATACATATGTACATACTTATGTATGTACAATTCTTTTAGCAGCAATAAATTTAAATTAGTGATGTCCTCTAGACGTATGTGCATGAACAGCTGTTTGATTTCTCATGGAAATGCCATAGTAATTACCAGCTAGGTGTTACAACGCTAATTTACTGTACTTATTGTATCGTTAATTGGACCAAATTTAAGAATGAAATGGAGCTTATTATTGTCTATATGTATTACTTTGTTTTTAATCCAATGCCAACCCTCAAAGAACATTCAATCAATCATTGTTAAAATAGAATACATAAATGCAAGTTAACTGGTTTAACTCAAGTACATGGAATTATTTACGTGACCATTATTGTACTTGGCCAATGGATAATTTGTTGGAATTTTTATGTAGTTTTTGCATCTGTCAGCGAGAACTATAATTGTCAAATTATTAAGCGGTGATGTAATGGGTCATCATGCATTTACCTTCCAGGAATAAATTAAAACAAATCATTTGCTAATGATATAATTAAGCTCAGATTTGAGTACTTTGAAGCAGGCAATTACAGTAGACTTCTAATAAAAGTGACGAAAGACTTTGCAAAATTTTGCAACTAACATTGGTAGTTAGATACCGTCCTCCCTTAAAGTCCCTCAAATATTTTCAGATTTTATTTACCCACTCTCTTATAGATTATTCCAACAAAAACTTAATTGTTAAAGAGAAAACAAACCTTTAAATTTTTTTTTTTTCATACATACATATAAAATATTGAATTTTATTTAGTCCTATAAAACTACATGTACATATGTATTAACTTATAATTAAATACAAGGCTCATAAACAAAATACAATGAAAATAACTTTAATCATGATAATTACAGCAATAACACATTGATAGACTTATCTAATTACAGAATTAAGTTAAAAATTTCGGCAGCGATGATACAAATGTACTTTTCTTTTTAATTCTTTGCCAAAATTTTGTTTCCACACAATATTAAAAATAAATTAAATATGATTTTGTAGCTACAATATTTACAACAACTTTTTCTAAACAACAGAAAAAGTCTAAAATATTTTCATACACACTGTACACAAGGGATTAGAACTGTGAGCACTTCGGAAATTGTAGAGCAGGAGGATGTATATTTGAGAGTGGCGAAATTGAAGCAAACATGTATTTAGCCAATAGATATCACCAAATATTACATACATAAATATTTATGTATTCCATTTTGTGCTTTATCAGTTGATCTTTTTGACTCTTTGATTAGCCGTGGGTATGCTATGATGTATAACTTCGGGACGAGAGAGCAAGCGTTTTAGCAGGTAATAGATTAGATAGATGGCGCCCGCATAAAGTGCGACTACATCGACAAGATAGTATTGGATCCAACTGAAAAGATGAAAGTTATATTAATCGTATTTTCTAGAGCATTTTTGTGAAATGAGTTTGCTGAGTCCAAGAACACTTAATATGTATATGGGTGAAGCAGATATTTGACAGCAATTATTTTGGATGTGTTAATGTTTTTTGTTTTTAGTTTTCTTTCAGACGTTTGGTACTATAGCAAACCTGTTATGGAGCGATACTAAGTTGAACAATGCGTAAAAGTGATCCAATGCAATCGATGAACATAACCGGCCATCTGAGTCAACAACTCGTTTGGTGCACAAATTCGAGGAACCTGGGTAGGTTCGGTAGAAGATTCTGCTGCTGGGAAAAAAGTGTGGGCCAGCACGCGATAATCTCAATTCGTCGCCGTTTAGAGGATTTTAACAAAATGACGTATGTTTTCAAGCCTAGAGACAATTTCGATTGTTCAAAAACATTTTGCGGTACTGAAAATCCCCTGTAAAAGTCAATGGCGCAGTTACGGTGGTAAGTAAATGTTTTCGTGACATTATAACAAACTTTTTATGGCCTGAATTAGATGACATGGACTTGGACAATGAATGATTTCAAAAGGACGGCGCCACTTGCCACACAGCGCATGAAGCAATGGCACTAATGCGCACGAAGTTCCCAAGACGCCTTATCTCATGAAACAACGAGGACAAATTGCGGCCGAGATTTGACAACATTAGACTTCATTCTCTAGGGCCACGTGAAACGTATGGTCTATGCCAATAAGCCCGAGACGATTCCAGAGCTGAAGAACGAAATCATATGCGATATAAATTATATACAGCCCGAGATATGCCAACAAAGTCATTACAAATTTTGATATGCGCATCCTGTATTGCCTGGAGCTCACGCACCTCCTTTCGACCGATAGGAGAGAAATACACCAATTATGTGGCTCTTAAGGCACTAGAGTGTCTAGTAGGCCGTTGCTTTACAGATCCAGCTGCTAAAACCTGGCGGCTTAAAGCTCTTAGAGCAGAACTACCAAAGGATTTTCAGGCGTTCACAGGTTTTCAGTACTTTATTCAGCTATACGTTTTATGTTGCGGCGCGAGCGCTCCTCTTTCTGCCGCTTTATGTAGCCTTCAGACAAGAATACTGAATCACAACATAAGGCAACTAATAGGGTTTTTCAGTATGGCTACAGTACCGAAAAATAAAATAGATCGTTTGTTGTTGCTGTAGCTGTGTATTATAAAGTTCTGCCCGGTTCAGGAAGACATTCGATTATTGTCGTCAAATCCAACTAACGGTAATCCCCGGAAATATGCTGTTTTCACGTGGTCGCCCATGCGAAAGATTAGTTGGAGTCTTGGAGGGTACCATCACAGCTGAATTATATTTTGGTATATCGGGGTCTAATCTAGATAAGTAGTAGTTTATTCTACTATAGTATCCAGATCTTTATTGCGCCAGAGGTATCCGGGGCCCAAGAGTTAAGCGAATCTTTTTTATGCGATGAGTTGCGGTTGAACGATGTATGTTTTTTATTGCCTCCAGTTGTCGCGCGATCAGAGCCTGGATCTCGTTCATGGGCTCGTAAAGACGCCTTCTAAGGAGCCTGGGAGGTGTTTCTCCTTCTAGAAAGTGTCTAATAGGTTGTTCTTTTATTCTAGATGGTTCATTGCATCCACTTTGCGTAAGTGTCCTCCAAGCAACAAGAGAAGGCAGCCCGATACGGTTCGAAATGAGGTGTTCTGACAAATCTGTCGTTAAATATTTATTACAAACATAACGGATCTATAATAATAAGATTTGCTTCAATAATTTGAGTTTAACTTTTTAAACAGGTGGCCACCCTCTTCAGGCACCTCAAAAATATTTTAATTGTGTTTCTGTAAGCTCTTTCTGTACTGTATAGTATTTTAAGCGTAAGACTTTTGTATAATTTAACCAAATTTTACTTTTGAAACAGGTGGCAACCCTCCTACATTTAGCTAGAAAATACAACTTATTCAAAACCATTTCTTTTGATACCCATATTGGGATAATTCGTTTAACTTAATAAATAATTTGAATTTGATTTTCGTATATATGGCAACCCTTTAAAAGACTAAAACCATACTGCACATCTGCAGGTCAAGCCCTTTCATGTGACACCTCATTTTTAAAAATCGAACGAACGATACAGAGTTTATGGCTTGGTGTTAAATATTTAACGCAACCATCTCCGAAATCGATTAAGAAGTTTCACTTCACAAAATGTCCAAAAATTAATGGTAAACCTTAGCCACTTAAAATTGCACGTTGTTATACTAAAATGTAACGATTTTTTTTTAAACAAATTTTACGGGATACAAATTTCGAGAAAATGATCCTACAAATTTGTGATGCTGCTATAAGGATACTGTTTCAGGGCTAATATTTGTATTTCTTATGAACAAGACAAATTTGTTTTAACATTGCTCCATTTTGGTTGCCCATTTGGATATATTGCCCAGTGCCGACTCCATCAGCTCACTAAAGAATGCGTAACTCAACCAATCTTTCCAGAAATTTCAACATGAAGGGCGTCTTCTGAGAAAAAGAAGCCAGAGCTACGCTATCATTGATCAGTCATTGGCAGATAGCCGTTTCTCGACTCATGTTGACTGTAAGCGGATAATCGAGCTTCGACTCTGAAGAAAAGTGAAAAGGCACAACCACTCCCTTACTTGCCAGAATGCCCTCCTTCGGGTAAAAGGTAGAAGCGGTGGATTTACACATCTCGGGGTACCACAGTTCAACCCAAATATCACTGTACAATGTTATCCTGCAGGAAAAGTAGTCGGCGTTTCAGAGAATATTATAATATTATATTAAAATAATGACCATAGGTTCCCCAAACTACTTGATATGCTTTATCGTAATGTCTTAAATGGCTGACCGTGGAGAAGTCTAGATAATAGTTTCGTTTCTACTAGGATCAAAGTGTTTTCAGAACTTGCTTACTTGGCCTTCAATGAATTCACTATTTCGACCATTCGATATGGCATTGGTGATTTTCTGTGTCAAGGGATTTCTTAAAGTGAATTTGCTTATTAAATAATAGGAAGTTTTGGGTGTTCATAGCTTCAATTTAAATTTCAATTCCTACGCTCTATCGCATGATATAAATATTCGTATGTAAGTAAGTATGCAGCAGCGTGTTGCTTAGGAAATATTTTATCAGAATCGAGAATATTTTCATTCAGAAGGAAAACAAAAAATCTTCCAATGCCAAATTTACATATGTATATGTATGCTCGTACATATTTATGTATCTTGTGCTTGCGTGTATACTTGAAATTTACGTATTATCATTTTTAATGTGAAATTATACACTCGAGCTTGGAACTAAATAAATCATGAAAATAAACAAAACTAAATGTTTAATCATAAATTTCACATAAAATATGCATGCATATGCATTTGCAAACATATTTCCAGTTCCATTAGGTTCGCTTTTATGTTTATAATCAGATATTTTGAAGGTCATTCCGTTTGCTAATTTTTACTTTACATGAAATTTACGCTTTTAGTGGTGTGAGAAGTGGAATAATATTAGCTGTAAAGACAAGGCCATGAAAATATAATAACCAATAAGTAGCAAATTTTTTTCTAAACATCAAAGTGAGTAAAGGTAGAAGGTTATCAATTCGTCGGAATATTTTTTATTTATTTTTTGTTATATATGTTACCGCATAACTTTGGACCACGTTGGCCTATTTCAATAATTCTTTTTTTTTAAGGAAAGGAGGTTACTCAGAGGTTGTGCCATACTAATTTGGTTTAGATCCAATTACTCTAACCATCGCTTATTTCAAAAATTTCTATGAAAGTTGCCATACCCAAAATACATACCCAAAAGAACATTTATTTTACAATAAATTGATACCTCACTTAATGTAATTGCATCAAAATTGTCGAAGCTAAGCAACTCAAGCTAAAATACGGCCTTGAATTTATATGTGTGTATGTTCCGGATTTCCAGATTTTTTTTAGCAAGGTGACTAAGGAATTCATCAATATTTACTAAAATTTGATATATACCACTGCTCATTAGTACAAAATTAGTTTTTCATTAAATTTTAGAAAAACGGGCGTGACACCGCCCACTTATTTCATATATGCGTATCTCAAAAACTACTTGACCGATCTCGACCAAATTTGATACACACATTGTGGTTAGTCTCCTCAGCCACTGTGTTGAATATTTTTGTTTCGCGAAATTCTCTATTTAATATCACTCCAGGATAAATCTCGCGCTTTGATTTGACACAAAAAAAAAAAAAATCCGCCGAAACACGAAAACTTTATACTGGGTCGCAGATTATGAATCTATATGCCGTTTTTTCAGATCAGGTAATTTTCGGAAGATATTTTCCCTTTCATGAAAAAAACAAACTTTAACAATACAACGAAGAAATTAAAAAAATAGCAAACCTTTTATAATTTTTTCTCATTTGTATTAAAACCTGTCCGTTTGCCAAGGAAGCTACTAACGATGAGAAGCTATTGATAAATAAACAAGTTTTGAATGGTCAAATGAAAATGTGCAATAAATTTTTATAGGAGCAGGAAATAATGATACTCATACGCCGTATTGTACTTGGCCATACACTGAGCCAAAAGCACAATGGTTAATTCAACCAAGTTATGGTTTGATTTTTTCATGGTCAATAATTGTAAGAAATGTGATTTAAGTTTAACATTTGAGAACAAATTCGTATGTAAGGCAGAGGCTGAAGGTGCAGAGGTGCTTGCTGTTAATTGTTTCCAGCAGTACGATACACAAAAATTGATTCAGCTTGAACATTTGAAGACAAATTTATAAAGCGGCTGTAGCTGAGTGTGTAGAGATGCTTGCTGTTATTTGCTAATCCCGTCAGAGGCAACATGTTTGAATGATAATCAAAATATTTGTTTTGTATCTCCGAATTATGAAAAAGCATCTGTGAAGTGCAGAACTTAAAGGTATTCAAACGAAAAAATCGCAAACCAAAAGTTTAGTTAATATAAACAAAATTGTGGTTAATATTATCAAATCATTGTTGAAAATATCAATCATGGCATTGTTAATATTAACCAAAAGTCACGTTGATTCCTTTTAAAGTTTGATTTTGGTAATATTAACCAATTTTTGGTTAAATTTTCTCTCAGTGTACACGTACATACTCCTATATGGCGTATGCCTAACATGTTAAATTTTATTTATTTATTTTTTTCATTCGCAATGCACTTTATCCACAAAAACCGTATACAGATGCGGTTTACTCGGTATTCGAAAAATCAAGGTTTCCAAAAAGAAGTACACAAAAATTTGTCCAAGATTCACCATTTTGGGAATTTTATAATTAATTTTAGGGCACGAAATGTTTCATGTCGTAAAATGACAAACCTTTCACTACATAAACAAATACCAGTTCAGGTAAAATGCATATTGGCAAAATGTCAAATGACAGAAGACTTCGCTTTTCCAAGCGCGAAACGAAGAACCCATTTTGTCTGCATAGATACACTGGAGCGCTCTCAACTACGTAATTATTATGTTATGGTTATTTATTTGAATGCATCCTCATATGATCGTATTAGCTTAGCTCAAACTTAGTAGTTATACAATTTTACATACATACCGATATAAGTCTGTACGATTGAATGTGTTATACTTATGATAATGGGAACACATGCTCGCTAAAGCAAACCTCTCATAAGTCACATGATGGCGTCTGCATATTTGAACAGATATTAGATGTGATTATTTGAGAAATGCGAAGATTTATTGCGTGGCACGGTTTGGATTGAGAAATAATTAAGTTGGAAAATACAGTTGAAATGAAGGTAATAAATAGTAAAATTCCAGTAAGATTGAAAATTAAGTTAAAAAAATTTAACAAATAACATTTAAGTTTTACTCATTCGAAACTCAGAATACAAAGGTAAAAGGAATGAGAACCTAATTCTGGCTAATTCTGATATTCATGTTGTAGCTAATTCAAATTCTACGATTAAATCTAAGCAAAAATAGCGAACAAACTATATGTAAAAAATTACGGTAGACCCTTCCAATTTTCAATAGAAAAAGGAGTACATTGTATGCACAAAACACAAAATTTTGTAAGCGAAAAATTAATTACGTTCAGAAAAAATTATATTACATTGATTTTTCTTTTAATAATTGGGAGGTTCAAACGTCCTTTTTGGCATATAATTTGTTCATCATTTGTGCTTGGAATCGAACGCAAAATTTGAATATGCCATACACTTTTTTCGAAATTAAATTACTCCGCCCTAATGTACATTAGAGTATCATATTAGATGTCTACTCTTGGTAATTGTAATATCTATACCAACTTTTAATTTTCTTCTGAAACCAATACAGGGTGCTTATAAAAAGCTACTGTTGCCATGACAACTGAAGCTTGTGATATTTTATTAGACAAATTAAATATGAAATGTTCTTAGGTTCCTTAAACAATGTTTTGATTAATATATGTACACAATAATTCTAGAGTAAAATATGAGCATGAGGAGCATCCTCTAAATTTATACTTAGAAACGTAAAGTTTTGTAGCACCTCTTTCGGATGGAGAACAAATTTTGGAAGGTGCTCCAAAGCCTATCCTGGAAAATTTTTTTTGGACCACTCCAATGTACATATATGATGCAAGTAATAGTTATCTTATTTTACTACATTTCAAAAATGCACTAAATCTGAAAGTTATGTACCAGTATACCAAACTAGAAAAAATGTACCAAAAATGGTAGATTTTGGCCAAAACGGCAACCGTGGCTACACGCAGTCTTTTTTGAAACGAAAGCTTATATTACATCTTCATTTGGCCTAAATGTGTGATTTGAAATTACCAATCGCATTGCCTTTGACTTCTCATAAATTGAAAAAGGAAAACAGAATTTATATAAAGAAACACTGCGTGCATTATATTTTTAACACGTTTTGGGCCAAAAGAGGCAGTTATTTCTTGATTAAACTAAAAATGTGCAAAAAGTATAAATTAAAAATTTGTATACCCAAAATGAAAAATGCCAAATGTCAAGACAAACAAAAGCTTTTGTTTTTGAGTGTGTTCAGTAAAATGGTAAAACAGCCCTCAATTTCCTTGAAAAAAATCGCGTATATTTCAACGCCTCCAACCCATACTATGCTAAGTCTGACTAAGTCAATGGTTACTTAGCATGGTATGGTTTGGAGGCGTCAATATATTCTATAATTAAGCTCTGCTATATACATACGTATGTATTTATGTAGGTATATCGATTTTTGTATGTGTGAGTGTTACCCTTTTGTTCTGAAATACAAATAAATATAAGTGTATATACGCTTACGAGTATGCTATACTCATACTATCTCGTCGCTCTTAACATGTAAACAATAAAAGAAAAACATAATAAAAACTGCACCGTTAATAACTTTGTTTACGGTAAATTTCCCGCCTTGCTTACAGGTTTTCTCATTTATTTTCATTTGCGTCTCAGAAAAACAAACATAAAAGCAAAATGTAAATATACAACTGTAAGGCTAGCATAATCTGACCTGCATCCTGACCTGAGTGTCCTTTTAACAAATTTTACTATCGGGTTTCTTTGCTTTGCTGGTGCTTACTTATCCTCTTTACGATGTATGTACTAATAGTTTTTTTTTTTTGTATATTGTGAGCTTTAACGCAGGCTGCTTTCTCGTTAAAACTTACTCATTCTACCTTGGAGTAAATACTTAGTATAGTCGGAAACTAGTTCTTTTTAGTGTGTCACCAGTCCATTTGATTTCAGAAAACTTTGAATCAGGTATTTTCTATAATACGTATTCTTTTTCCAATATATTTGAATTTAATTATTGGAATAACTGCAGCTTATAATGTGTCAGTTTTAATAAAGTCTAAAGAAGAAAGTCCTGCCAGTTATAAGTATATACGGAGAAGGGAAAATAAATTGAAATACGACATTTTACCAAGTCTTGGCTATTTTACAAGCTTTTATTAAATTTCATCTGTTTGTAATGAAATCATACATTAAATTTGTAACCAACTTCCCGATGAGCTAGAATCTTGAAACTTCAAACTTAGCTCAGAGCACGATGTCAACGCTAGGTGGCGCATATTTGGAAAATCCATATTTCTGGTCCGATATGGTTCATATACGGAATGTTTGTTAGTAATAAATAAATTATTACTTAAATGGAAAAAAACTTAGCCGTTAGGTGGTGGGAGGGTAGATTTTTTTTTATTAAACACTCATAAAAGCTTGTCTTAAAAGTGTATAATTTTTTTAGTCACTTGTTTCTTTTGTCTATTTAAGGTGTATTATTTCTTTCTAATAAAAAACCAAATTTTTGTAAAAATTTTGAAATTCGGACTTATACGGGTTTTGTTAGACAGTAAACTATACTTTCAAAAAAAATAATAAACAATAAATAAAAAAGACTTGTTATCCAAAACTTGTTAAAATATCCATATTTATTTTTCCGCCGCTGTAAATGTATAATATCCATAAATATTCAAAAATAAATGAAATAAAAAAAATGGTTTTTTGAGTTGTTACATTCTTTTAGTTAGTAAATGTACGGTATTTAATGCATACAAGCAGACATATGTGCTTATAGCCGAAATATATATGTACTTACATACATATGTATGTATGCATTTTCATAAAGGCGATGCATACTATAATTCACGTCATCCTTCTATTTGTTTGGGGCTGCATTTCGATTTGGCTTTCATTCCGTTGGTTGTCGGTCATTGAACTGCAAATCAGCAATGCAACTGACTTGTGGCTGGCTGGCTGGCTGTTCTGCTGTGAAGTCATTATTTGCAGTCTCGTTTTATTTATAAAAAAAAAAAAGAAAAAAATCAAAATCAAAACATACCTGCGAATTCTTTGCACTAAATATGAAAACTTAAAGCCATTAAATCCCTCATAAAACATTGAAAACAAAAGATTAAATTAAGTCGTAAATGTTGTTATAAACACCAACGTGTTTTATCCCTAGTTATGAATTTTGTTGCTTAATCTACTTGAAGATTTGTTGAGCTCTGGGCTATTGAGGAAGATTATCATTGTGACAAGAATAAAGGTAGTATATACATACATACACTCGCTCCATTATATCTGCGTACACCCTTGATTTTTTTTTTAATATTCGTCATATTTTGCAAGCTATACTTTTTTGTAAATTTTGTACAAAAATATGGTTCATGCTGTAAGCAGAATTATATAAATCAATCTTTCAAACGGTATACAAAATTGTGGAAAATTTAACGAATTTTCATCAAAATTTTAAACTTTTTACTGAGATTAAAAAAAGTAAATCTGGTATGCAGTTTTGCAATAACAATGTACAAATTTGAAGTGGCTAAGAAATTGCGTTGATTTTTAATAATTTGTTTGCCGACAGCTCTACGTGTTTTCTTCCATATAAAAAAAAATCGTTCATTCCTTGTATGGAGAAAAATGCCTTGAGCGTTAACAAAAAAATTATTAAAAATCAACGCGATTTCATAACAATTTCAAATTTGTACACTATAATAGTAAAATTGAATGAGCTATAAAACTGTGTACCAGAAACTTTTCGTAAAGGAATAAATTTTTTAAAGGAATAAATTTTGCGATTGAGCTGACAATATACTTACTTTTGTAGAATTTCAATACGTCCTTCTACTGTATGCAGCGTAAATAAAAAATTTTGTCTGTCAGAAACCTGCCGACCATCAAAATAAACTTTAGAAAAGAGCTTAAGTAAAGCTTTCCTTTCATAGAACACTTAAATTTAAAGCTATAAAATGCTTAAAAAGAACATTCATAAAATGTGCTCCAAAATAAACTATCCGCCCAAATATTAATTACACGCAACTTATTTAATATTTTTTCCATAAACATTCATATACTAAATATACATCAATGTATATAACGGAAAATTTTATTTTATATTCGACTATAAAATAACTAAATATGAAAATTCATCCAGGCGGATGACGCCGCAACCGAAGCAAATTAAAATTATGTAAATAAAAAAATGCAATATGCAGCATTGCTCGCGCCAACCATTTTATACCATTTGCACATATTTATTTACAAATATGACTGTACACTTAATTGGCGGCAAGTTGCCAATACAACATGTTGACTTAGCGCTTGGTGGTAAAGTCCTGGAGCCATGTAGATGATTATATTTTTGCAGTGAACCGAACGTGTGCTTATAGTCGATTGGAGCTAGTACGTATGTATATATTAGCAGTCTGCGACAAAACGATAGCACCTCAACATTTTGATCGGTTTTGACTAGTTTTCTCCGGTTTGTTTTATGTTCATTATTATTATTATTATTTTTTTATAAAAGTGTAGCTGATTGGCTAACAAAAATGTCAATGACATTAATATAGAGGCCAAAAGGGAAATAATATCAGAAGTATTGTGGAAATATTGTCGTTGACATTAATACACAATTGAAAAGTGAGTTAATGTTAGAAATGTTAAAAATCATGCAAGCTTTACGGTGACGTGTAATAAAGCGCAACGGCAATAACGTCCATGGACACTATTTCTTATCGTCCATAGACAATAGTATTACCTTTTCGATTTAGTTTTTTACTTTCTCTTTTATTAGGAATACTTAAAAATAAATTATGTACCATTTTTAAATGCATTTTTGGACCACCCTAGTACATTGCGTGAAATTTTATATTTATGATCTTTACTTTTCCCTCTGTAAGCCCAACAGGTTTTTTTCAACTGCAAAAAAAAATAAAAAATTTAAAAAGCCGGGAATTTCTATCAAACTGTTCTAGTCAAAACTGTTTAAAAATGTGTACTTTTGTCGCAGGCTGTAGGTTCATATGTATGTATGAACAAAATTAATATGCTCACATGCTCAGACTTTATGCTCAATAAAATTATAAATCAATTGTTATGCTAGCTGCACACTTATACAAACACATACTTCACTAGCTTTGCTATCCCTCTTGCGTGGCGGAATGCTTGCATTTTCTAAAGGCATGCGGTACTGACATATGTACATACGATTCTTTTTGAGCAGTCGATTTGTTTCAGGAAATTTAAATTTTTTTATCATTTATGTGTACGTATGTATGTACATGTATATTTGAGCAACAAAATGCTTTTGGAGCATTGAGTGACCCCGAAAATAGCTAGAAATTCAAGAAATACACATTAGCGTTCATTTCGTATGCTCATTTGAAGGCTCCTCATAAATGCTCATACACTTATGCACATACAGTGCCAACCAGAAGTATTGGAACGGTGAATTTATCGCAATATATGCAAAGTTTTTTATTCTAATTTATTTTCGATAATTTTTTATAAAAATATTGTTCATTCTACACCAGAAAACATAATAATAAAATCTCTAAACTTTGTGCAAAACTCAGGAAAATTCATGAAATTTGCACACTAAATCCACGCGATTTTCTAGCGACTTCAAACTTGCACTTTGTTATACTAAATTTAAATGAGCTATAAAACTTCATATTTAGAATTTTTCTAAAAAATCTGAATAAAAAGTTGCAAATTAGTGTGCAAATTTATTGAATTTTCCTGAATTTTGCATAAAGTTTTGAGATTTTATTTTTATGCTTTTTGGTGTAAAATGAACTATATTTAAAAAAAAATTCACTGTGCCAATACTTTTGTTTGTCGCTGTACATACATACATATGTATATATATGAACACATTTTAAAGTTTAACCCTTTATTACTCAACTCCTGAAAAAAAAAAACAAATTTAATATTTTTTAGATCTGTCAAATATTTTTCATATAAGGGGGAAAACCGGCCAAGATGTTATTAGCCTCCCTAATAAAAGATGCAAATTTCTTGTTAGACGAATATCTAACCTTAAGAGCATCGAATGTGTAATAACTGAAGTATTGCAGGCTTGATGTTGACTCAGTTCAAGGGACTTACATATTTCCTATCAAAAGGAGAACCAAAAAGGCAGGCCTGCCTGGGTTCCTCTGTACAAGCCATGACGCTGCTGTGATTAAAAACTTGAAATAATAAAACGAAATTTTTATTTGTTTTTAAGCAAAATAAATAACGATTACAGCCACTTTTCATTTCCGGCAAGTTTTGCGGTATTTTTGCAGCCAATTCCAAGCGAAAAGCTTCGTTTCGCCTCGGCGCCCGACAGTGCGACCGAAATATAAAAATGGGAACCGATTTCGAAGCTTTGGAGAAACGATTCACAATTTCGTACTAGCGGGTTTTCAGGTTCGCTAACTACGAACTCGCTGTCAGAATTGCAAAATTCAAAATACGAAAAGTTTGAAAGTGAATAGTACGAAATCTCTTAATACACATCGATGCCCTCTGATTCGTATGGAGTTTTGATTTGCGTTAAACAGGCAAAATGAAGAAAATGGTCATAAGAAGTTTTTTTCCTCTCCTTTAAAATTTTTAAAATGGGACTTAGCAACTTTTCATTATAAGGTGGCTATTTATACAGTTTAAAATTTTGTAGTTAAAACTAAAAATACACCCCGTAGCATAATTATAAGCGCAACACATATTAAAAAGTTTTAACAATCTATAATTTTGTTATCTAAATTTAGTTATTTTTTTATACAAATATATTTCATTCTTTAACAAAGACCCAATAAATCCAAGTTTCAAACTTTTTGCAATATTGGAAAAAAAAAATTCAATAAACTTTCGAAGAAATTTAGAGCTTCTTATTCAGATTTCTTAGAAAAATTGGGTATGCAGTTTTATAAGAAATCTAATTAAAGAGCGCGAAATTTTTACATACAAGTGAAGTTAATAAAAGCGTGTAAAAGAAAAATACATTAAAATTCCAGTGGAAGAGGCCCAAGTTTTCCCTATATAAATATATAAAAAATACTTAAAGTGTTAGTAATTTTTTTTACCAATTTTCAGACGTATGTAGATTCCATTTGCATTTGTGGGATTTCCTAGTACTTTTACACGTTTATAACTTTTTGCTTTGAATCTGCAATAATGTTGTGCATGGGACATAATCCGACTTAGAATAGGGGCGACTTAGGGTACAGACCTTACTGTCAATCCGACAAAAAACGGTCATGGTTCTCTTTTCAAAGAAAACGAAAACTGTCCGGCTAGAGCTTCCTTCCTTAACCGGCATCGCACTGTATTTTTCAGAGGAAGTTAGATATCTGGGCGTTATTCTTAACAGAAAGAAAGAAGAAAGAAAGTTGGATCTGAATGTAGGAAGTGCGGTATACTCGCATGAACTCTCATGTAGCCTTAGTTTTCGTCCGGCAGATCTCTGTAGCGTTTTTCAAGCTGTATTAACGTCAATAAACGAAGCTACATGATGGCTTATCGATTCTCTAATTAGTCTGAAGGCAGTAACAATCAGTACAGCTCGTAATGCGGGCATTCAGCTATCTTCTTGCAAACTCTGACTGGAGAATAACTTTATAGAACGGCAAATAGTATAAGATGGTCTGCGGAGCCTACTTGCAGGATAGCAGGATATATCTGACATAAGCCAGACAAGCGTAGATCTCGCCCTCTCCTCCGCTTGGAGCGACCGCTGCTCGTACATGTTATTGGAGTTCTCAGCGGGCAATACCTGGTGCTCGTTCCTCCATTATTCTTTTGAACTTATGGCTGGCTGAACTGGATTCAGCCAGTATCTATAACTTTGTGCGCTTCATCAGAGCTACGAAATGGTTCCATATCTAAGATAAGAGCAGGGGAATGTGGAGTCTCTAATATGGCATCACAAAGGGCCTAAGTGTGCCCTCTTCCTGAGGTTTGAGAGCAGCCGATAGAACCTAACCTAACTAATCAAGGGTACAGGCCGTTACTATGAACGCTTTTCGCTTCTTGCAGGATCCCTTTAGCCAACTTAATGACAAGGAAAGCAATATCTAGAAACTTCGTTTTCGAATTTTGGCCGCATTTTGGTATTTCGGTTGCAATGTGCGCCGCTCGACTCGGCACAGCCTTCTGGAAAGTGCCACTATTTCAGTACAACTGAATTTTATAGATGCTGAGCGCACGCTTTAAAACGTTTGCCGACTCCATGCCACGCTTTTTTATTGCCCAATATTTCTTGGGCTTGGCCTAAGATTTGAAAAGTGGAAATTAATAAATTATAAATGTTTACTGAAATATTTATTTGAGTTTCCTACAATCTGCTACTGGTGTGCAATAGTTTAGTATGTGTTCACCTTTGCTGTAGGCTAAAATGCCATCCAAGTTTCAGTCGATAGTTCTGTCAGTGCAGTAGGCCAATACATATGTACGACACATGTGCATATTTATGTGTAGATCTGCGACCATACAACTATAATTTTACCAATAGAATGTCACGTTGCAATGTCACATACTACCCACTAGAGATGGGCCGGGCCGGGAAATTGTTTTTCGGCAAAAGCTCTTGCATGCATGGGCGTGCAGTTAAATTCAAACAAAATTAAAGACACAACGAATTTAATAGGGAAAATAAACTAATCTCGATCGAATCCGAAAATCGATTCTCTAAAATCGATTATTTCGAGAAAATCTTCGATTCTGTATTTTTGTCATGAAAAAGCTTCTTCGGAGGAGGAGTTAAAGTGAAGATCTCTACATTCCGGCCAAACAAGCATAACACGTTTAAGCGGAAAGCATTCATTTATGGGGTGAAATATTATGTACTGTTCATCCCCAAATCGATAAACTCAAAATTTTTATTAAGGAAATTGGATATTCGAAAAATCAGGATTTCTAAAAAAACTGCCTATAGATATTCAAAAAAAAAAAAAAGAAATGGTGGAAGCCGGTTTGGAAAAGCCGAGCCAATCACTCTAATAGGAACACATTCAGCAGTGAGCGAAAAAAGCATAAACTAGCGAGCTGCGGTTCTGCACTAAAAGCTTTTCATGGGATAGACTTCTGAGCAGGAGTGAAACGAAACTGAATTTAATTGTAGAGAATTACCAGTAGGATCAGGAGTACATAAGATCCTCCTAGATCCAAGATTCTGCAGAGAAATACCTCCAAAAAAAAACAATTATTAAACAGAAAAATTCTATTAGAAATCGTACATTACTCCAGGGACATCCAGCTTACATTGGAACATATTGATATATATAAATAATATAAACTCTGAATTGAATTTTGGATAATTATGCTATAAATTGCCAATCAAACCCCTTATAAGACGCAAATAGCTAATGGCGCCTCTTATTGAAAATATTATTTAAACCCCTAAATTTAAGGAGCCGGTTTAGTTAAAAACTTTACGTAGTTATGAAAGAAACCTCAAAAACTAGTCTCATTTTGATACGAATATATGTGATTCTTTGTTAAGTTGGGTCTGGCATCAAGCTATTTTCAGTATAATTTTTATTCTCATTGAAATATTCCACATTCCCATACCCCTTTAATGAACCTTTGGTATGAGAATTCCTGCTTACATCGCCAAACTTGCAACTAAATCCACCATTTGTATGTACATACTTATGCAAACACAACTACATACATACATATGTATGTATGTAAATGCATATGAGTGAGTGAGTGCATTATTTAGTTGAATCGTGTGACCGGATTTTGAGGTCAAAAGTTTACAAAGTTCACTCCATAGCGGAGATGCTGCAAAACGCGACCACTACTCGTTGAGTGCTATCCAAGTTTAATGCATTTCTATACAAAATACATAAATTTATCTGCCACATATTCTTATGCACATTAATACGATACACGGTAACCAGAGAGGGCATTGATGCTTGAATGGACCCCAGGAATCGCAACGAATTCGCTTTAGCAGCTTATGTGTTGCGCGTTTAGTGCCATCGGGCAGCAGTTGGAACAGAGCTAGCGATGGAAAATCCAATGACATTCTATATTAAGTTCGAAATTTACTGCATTTCGCTAATAAAAATATATACTTATATAAATATATAATAAGTGTTTGGATGTATGTATGTGTGTGGAAAAGGTTGTGGAGAAAGTGAATTATAATAAAAACTGTAGCAACATTGCAGTTGCCGTAAAAAGTGACAGCATCGCTGACACTCGAGCGAGATATTTTGTACACGTACATGTATTGTATTGGGGTCGAACCTGTGGCGTTCACTAGCTATGTACGAATATACTGGTGTATTTGTATGTACATACGTACGTTGAAGTACTAAACAAAGTAAACTGGTGTGAGCGAAAATGTGTTTTTTATAATTTTACGTGTGATTGAAGTAGAAAATTAAATAGTTTAATTTTAATCAAGTTAATTTTAATGTCTTTTTCAATGGTATGTATATTTTGCACGTCCATTAGGTTTACCTTACATAGGACAGGGAGACACACTTAGGCCAAATTGACCCGTTGTGATGCCACTATAGACAAACCCTTTTTCCTTCCCCTTAGTTCCCCAGAACCATCGTGTAACCTGAACGTATCGTTGAAGGACGCTGACGTCCACCGAGTCGAAATAGCAAGTCTTGACCTTACCAGAGCGGGACAGTGACAAAGATAGTTTTCAACACTCTCCACCTCCTCCTCGTCCCTGAGGGCACGACAGAAATTCGCCTAGCATGCGCTCCCAGTTATACAGAAAACTACGCTAATAATGCGGCGGTCGATTTGTATAAGGGTTTTTGATCCTTTCTAATTTCTTCGCCCATCTTTCGTTGGCCAACTCAATGCAAATCGATTTCAGTCGGTGCTTACTCGGAGACAAGCGGACTCCTGCATCGAGCATTATCATTTTAATTGGTTTTCTCTAAATTACTCTTACCCCATTGATAGAGGGCCTCGGGTGAAAGAATTTATTGTGACGTCGGGGGCAGAAAGCTTGCCCCAGCTGCCAATTCTGCCATTTCCTTGAAGGCATTTTCGTGATTTCAGACCTTTAGTGATGTTAGTATGATTTGTTCATATTGCTTTTGTTTTTTACACATCTCTATCTATTTATCATATTGCTCGAGCATTAGATGATCTAGAGTCCATAGAGTCTAGAGGCTAGAGCCTTCGTAGCCCATTACGCCCATTTAGGTACTTCAATTTGAGATGAGAGACAATGTTTTTATGTAAAAAAAAACACATAAAAAATGCTTTAATCAAAAAAAAATTAAAATTACTTAATTTTTTTTTTATACGTTGCATACTAATGTAAAAAATTTATAATTAAAGCCCATAATAAGTTTCGTTAAAATATTTCTAAGATAGAGTACTTTAAAGGAAGGTATGTATGATGTTTTCTTAAAATTTAAGTCCCGTGTAAATGGGCAACCCTACGCCATATCGGCAAAATATGCTGCACGTATATTCATGTCACCTAGACCTTCAATCTCTTCAACTTTCATCCAAATCCTTAGAGGTCGCGCACAGAGGTGGCCGCGGTGACATGAAATAAATGCCTTTTATGTAAAATAAATAAGATAAACGTACGGATAGACCCAGTTTTGGATTAATCGAGTTATTAGGAAACTAAAAACCCCAAATTTTATTAGTGGTCGAGTTGAATTACTCAATTTTATACTGGAATATCAATTTCATCAACATATTCGAAAAAAAAAAAAAATTTGTCGGCCCATGTGTGTTAAATTATTAAATTAGCATGAAATTATAAAACAAATAAGATCTAAAAAGAATAGAACGAATGAAATTAACTTAATTGAAATTTCGGAAAATCTTTATCCTCATACATTCAGTTGACCAAATTTTTGATTATGTATGCACATATGTATGTACATATTTATATAGACGTGTGTAAGAAAAGTCCATATAAAACCAAAACAAATGATTTAAATAAACATCAATACACCAGAGGTAAATTTAATTTAAAATGAAAACGTGTCTTTCCTACACTAACAAGTATTTGAGCAATCAAAAATGAAATAAATAAATTTACTAAAATTCATACTGATGTACACAATACATATACATATGTAGTTGTACATAAATACATACTTATGTATGTAAATATATGCCTAAGTATAGCAAAAATTTTGAACACCTCATATTCAAATTAAAGCTTTACGCAATTGCGTTTATGTAAATATAGTTATGTTGCGTTTGTTGTTGCTGTGCGTATCGAATTTTATGAACGTAAACCAGTAAGTAGGCCATGTGGTATGAGTGACGTTTCGGCATTTGACTGGAATTTGCGTGAAATTAACTTAACAAATATTTTTGGTAAAGCAGCATGTCACGCTCCTCAATGCATATTAAGCATATCAAATACGAGTACGGAATGCCGAAGGGAGGCGCCGATGTGTACGAATTTATGTTACAAAGTATTACCCACATTCATTAAATAATTTTGCTGGTATGTCATTTGGAATTTGTCAAATAATCACGCTGGTTTATGATGGGAGGGGGGCAAAGCTGAAATATTGTGCACTTGCTACATATCAATAGCATTTTTGCTTGTGCATATATATGTACGTACGTATATATAGAGTGGTTAATGCTTACATGAAGGGCGTAACGGTTTTGCTAATTTCCAGTTGAAAAGGTTTTTATTTGATGTAAATAAAGGTAAATTACCTTATGGCGATGTGTTTTTGTTTTCGTTAATTGGCAGTTGATTTCACTTCAGCACGTTTCTTCATTTATTTGTGTTTAGTTATTTGTGAGAAATTTTCATTAAAAGTGGAGTTATGTTCTCTAATCTATATCTAAACTAAAGCCGTTTTTTCTGTTCGCGAAGCTCGAGAACGGTTGAACCGATCTTCTTGAAATTTCTGGCACCTACTGCAGCCTTTTTAAGGATAATAATATGCTAAACAATTTCCAATATATGAATGGAGCGTGTCTCCTCCCATAAAAACCGAATTTCTTATTACTGAATAGCTCTGAAAGTGTTCATGATGAGGTACTGGAACTTAGTATGTAGATACATATATGAAATATTGGACCAAAATGTTTCAATAAAAAAAAGAAAAAATTATTTTGGTGGGACGAAATTCGCGCTGCTCCTAACAACAACAATCTAGCCTGAAAAATTGCATTGAAAAGCTATAATGCAACTATTGTGCACTTGGCTTTGAAAATTGTTATTGCCAATAATTAGGATTTAGCACGGAAATATAAATTTTTTTCGCATACATAATTTTTATTTCAGATAAATTTTGCGTTTTTTTTTATGCACAACGCACGCGGAATCGATGGATGTGATAACAAATATACTGCCCATAGACATTATGGGGAAACAAAATGCAAAATGCATAGAGCCATCAGACTGCGGAATGTAGCTGTAAAGTGAATGAATGCAGTGATACCTCAATTCGGGATGGGCTTGGGCTGCCAAAAGTAACGAACTAGAAACTTGCAGCGGACTGGGATCAGTGGTGCACCTTGAGAATATTTTTATGTACCAAAAAAGCCTACCAAATCAGTTTTCAAACTACCAAAAATAAATTACAGCTCATACGCGTGAGTAATTTTAAAAAAATTTTTTGTCATGTAAATACAAAATAATAGCTAAACCAGCCACCGACATAAAATTTCTGTACAAGATACATACATATATTTTGTTTGAAAATTTCCTTCCAATAGCTCAATAGGACGTATAAGTAGATACTCTCCACCGCGGCACACAGTGAAGAAAACTTTAAAATAATGTATCAAAATTCTTTGCAGCTCGCAGTTTTCATCCGATTTAATGAATTATTCTGCCTTATCCTGAATTTCGCCCGAAATAAAAATTCACTAGAAAACTTTCAATGCGCCCATAGTAAATTCATAGAAACGATAGGTTAAAAGTGAACCCATTCGGAAAAAATTAAACTCAAAATAAGGGTCATTGTGACAGTTAGGACCGTCCGGTTGGTCAATGTGCGGTTGGTTAAATACAACGATAATGATTTCTAATTGGTATGAACTGATAACCAGGCATTGAACAAACGGTCCTTAGTCTATTTTAAAGTACAAAATGCTTCCGAAAAATGAAGAATAATCGTTACATTTGCTTTAGTGCTTAGCATTTCCTAGCTACTTCAAACTTGAACTTTATCATAATAGCGTTCTTTCAGATTTAAGTTCTTCTATTTTAAACTAAGGTACTTATAAACCGAATTTTATTAAAATCAGCCACAGTTGATGTAGACGCCACTATAACTCAGAAATGATAATCTTAATGAAGAAAAATGTTATAACAGTTTTTATAGATAATTGATCTAGACCTTCGTCTCATTTATTTTTATGATAAACCTTACCGTTTTGCTGAAAAATGCAAAAAATCAATTTATGTGACATTTGGCCTCGAATAACTCTTTTTGCGGACGTGGGATGGATGGGGACATTTCATTCATAATTGTGTTCGCAACATTCGCACTAATTTTCAACTTTATGCGAATTACTTCAAGCTTATCCCAATTTTTTTAATTAACTTGACTGGCCTATAGTTTTTTCAAACCGTCTGAAACCGAGTTTTCATGGGCGAATTGGCGAAGAGTCTTCCGAAAAATTCGGTATGACTTTGGTGTGAAACAGACCTACAGTACATGCGCATAACCGGTTTCAGACCAACTGAAAATACCAAGGTGTGCAGGCTTAATTGAAAAACTAATGCAAAATATAGTAAATTGAAATAATAAAACTCAAAAAAATTAGGAGTTCACCCAACACATACTGACGTATGTACGTGTGATAACGAAAGTTAAAAAAAGGTACATCCCCGAAGTGAGCTCATACATTATTACACATCAACACTTAACACAATTCGATCGAACAATTTAAATTGTTTTTATATTTTTACGTATTCCCCGTAACATTTAGTACTCTGGCGTTTTTGCATAGCAATCACTATTAAATCGCATTATAAAATTTGCTACCCTTTGAAAATAATGTTTCAAAAGCTTACACAAATAATTTACTTACCAGAACAAAGGAATAAAATAACCACAAAAACAATAAAAAATCAAACGCATTGCCCTTTTAACTCAACCCCAAAAACATGTTTGCTGCATACTTAACGCAAATATAAAAATAAATTTCTGAATAAAATGAAACCAAACATGAATCGATTCATTTTGGACACACATCTTTACATATGTACATGCTGTACACACAATTGCGCTCAATCACTGACATCGACCCTACCCTTCGTAGCACATTTGTACATACACATATATGTAGGTAGTATTTTTGAGTCCCGACCCCCTATTGCTGGCAATCAACTGACGCACTTGCTCTATTATTGCTATTGTGAAGTTCACATACCTACCATTCTTCCTCCGTCCCACCACCTCTTCTCATCTCCTCTCCTCGCTAAGACCTCGTCTATACATTGCGCTGCGCACAATTTCGTTTTTACCCTTGCAGATAACTTCACTATTTACGCTTCATTGTGTTCTCTCTATTCGGCATTGACCGGCAAGCATTTGGCCAGAGGTGATGCATAAAATAGCTTACACAAAAATACCTATTGGAATACAAAAATACATACATACTCGCATGACTTATATATGACTACATACTAAACGCATAGCCTGCCCGCCCATTACACCGCTAGCCATTTTAACTTTTTCAAGTAGCCGGTAACGCTAACGCTTATCTGATATGCCGAAGGCATTTGTGTATAAATAATTTTTGTGCAGTATTGAGTATTTATGTGCTGCTGTGTAGTTAGTGTGGCAAATAATGGCCGGAAAGGGGGTGGTGCCGGCTTAAGTATTCGATCATCAATATACCGTGGCAATAACAAATCGTGCCAACAGCATTTTGTAGCACTGGCAAATTTTATGCCGCATTCGTTATCGATATGCTTGCCGGCTTGCACTGAGGTGGTTTACTTGTACATATATAGCACACCATTTTCAAAAGAGGCTTGTTTTTATTAGTGTACATATTGTTGTTATTATTGTGGGTCTTGGTATATCGTTGAAGCTAGAAGGTTATGGGGTGCTTTACAGGTATTTTTTTGCGATATTTTAAGTGAAAATCTATCTTTAAAATTTGGCTGAGAGTTAAACTGATTGACGTGCGGTGGCATTTCTAAACAACTAAAATGGTTTTGGCGTAGAGTGAGAAATTCTTGCAGGCTACCATACAGTTTACTATATTCTTAATTACCATTTTTTGTCTATCGTTCGACTTTCATAAACAGGCAATGCCTATTGCAAAACTTACAACGTGGTTGTCTAGTCACTTGTAGTGTATCGCTCCTCCTCTATATACCAGTTAAATATTTCATGTGTCTTTACTAATTCATAATTTGTAATTAAAACAATGCTTATTTTCAATTGCAAAAATTATAAAACGATATTTTCTGTACCACCTCAAACTGATAAAAGATTAACAAAAAAAAACGGAGTCGCTATAAAAACCAATTATATGTACAAAACTATGCAAGCAAATATGTAAAAAAAAATATATATATTGATCAACTCTTTTGTGCCGTAAAACCAACAAATATTGTATAAATAATTAAGTGTATTTGTGGTTTATTCACCATGAAATGCGGAATAATTTAATATTTGCAAGTGAGCGGGTAAATACAAGTTTTGTTTGTTGCGAAAATTCTACAATGATACAATGAAATGGTGTAAGCAATATTGCGAAAAATTTCAATTAAGCCTTTTAGGCCCCAAAAACATTTGCCTGCAAAGTGCCTGGGGGAGCGTAGTGCGTATGCGCTACGAGTACTTTGTGAAATTGATTGTGTTCAAGGGATTTGCAAATCGACTGAGACATTAATTAACTCGCCTATTTGTTATTTTTATTTTATGCAATCTGCAATGTATGAATGAAAAAAATTTCACAAAATTATAAAAGTGCTACTAAAAAAATAAGTAAGACCCATTAAAGTAAAACATTGTTTTAGTTTTTACTAGTAAATAGAGGAAAATTAACTTTCCATAAAAAAGTAAAAAAGGCTTTTTTTAAACATACATACACACGCGTTTTCATATCTTCCGCAAGGCTATTCAAGTTACCTTTCGCATGGAATATGTCGTCTGGCGCAGGGAACGCAAATGTTTTGAACCAAGGACCGAACATAACAGTTATTGATTAAAACTGTCATTGAAAAATTCGCTATGAAAGAAATTTTCTACAGCTTAGTGATACATACCAAACGATTTCTTTTCACCAAGACTCAAATTTGAAAATAAATTTTTATTTGCAATTTTTAAGCAAAATGAAAAAAATAACAATTATTTTTAATTTTTATAAGATAAATCCAAAATAAAAATTATTTTGGATTTTTATATTATCCCTGCAGGGAAACCGCAGACTAGTGAATCAAATTTCTAGTTCCGTACTAGGTCTTTATCGCCAAAAAGGAACTAGACCGATAGGAACTAGATCCCTACCAGTCCAAAATCGGCAAAAAGTGGTACTTTTAAGAAACTAATTTTTTTCAGTTTTTTTTCACTAGAAATCCATATCTAAAGTGACGAATTTAGAAATGGTTCGGAACTATAGAAAAAGATTTTTTTCGGCGGCTTTTTGGTTCAAATACGCTTCTATTCTGTGCTTCGCAGATGCTTTTTCATACCTTGATAATACAAAACTAAAATTTGTGTTAACATTTCAACATCTTGGGACCGTCTGGAATCTAATAAATAACAGCGAGCACCTCTGCAAACTCAGCTACAGCTAAAGGTATGTAAACGTACATTTCTTACAATCATTCAAACATATTTAATTTCAAATTTCTTCCAAAATAACTTAAAATCGCACACACGGAAGAACCAAGAAGAAAGAAAAATCATGATACTTTTTTCTTTCGTCTGTCGATTTTGGAACTGGTTCGGAACTATAGAATTTAGGACTAGTTCGGAACTATCGAAAAAGGGATGCAGCGGGGGGCAATTGACACTTCCTAGGACATCGCCATGTTAAATTCGCCAGTTGCTTGCATGCAAAAGAGATTTATCGCGAACCAGTACTGGGNTGTACTAGAAGCGCACCAGTTCAGAACTAGAGACTTTCCCCACAGGGATATGTCTTAGATAATAGTTATTGAAGACTTTTGTATACAATTGTCATCAATAAAACTCAGTCAGTGACTTTTAATTTTAAAACTCATCAATTTAAATTAGTCACCGATTTTTTTTTCTTTTAATCATTTGTATAAAAGTCATTAACATTTTTCGCAGTTAAGGAGGTGTTGGGAAACAAAAGTTTACAACGACTTATACAAATGACTTTAATAAGTATGATTTAAAAAATAGAGGTCAGTGTCTGGTTTTTCTCTATGACTTTTATAAATAAAAGTCTTCGATAACTATTATCTAAGACATATAATTTAAAAACCAAAAATAACAGTTATCTGCAAATCGCATTATTATATTAAAAATACATACTTATGTGTATGCAAATAACTAAATTACAAAAATCGTTAATTTCAGTACTTGAAAACGATTTCTATCTATCTATAACTGAAGTCTTATACTGAATTTAGTTTGCTTATCTTGTATCGGCTGCATGTTTGTGTCTATGGAATACATATGTAAGGTATGCATATGGTACATGGTATCCATATTATGTCAATATTAATAAGCATTTTAATTGTTAATAAATACTAAATCCTTAGACAGCTAAAACGAAAGCTAATTCTTATTAAATGCAAACCGGCAATTAAATAATTGTCATTGAATTTTGAGAAATACAACGACAAAACGTTTGACAAAAAAATTTAATATTCAATAGGGAATGACAGAAAACTCCTTCAAGGATCTACATATAAGATCTAAGTATTTGCCTTGCCTTTGAAAATTTAAAACAAACAATTGCAATGTGACCTTTCAGTGTACGAACTTATGTCTACGATTGAGTACCTTGTGGGGAAATTTCAAAGTTTTTAGTAACTTTTAGTTATAAAATATAGAGTTAAGGATATTTGTGCCTGAGTTATACTCCACAAGTACTTGAGTACATAAATACGTATGTACATAAACACCCGCGACAAAAGATAGCACAACAACATTTTTACCAGTTTTGACTTTGATTTTTTCTTTTGATTTTTTAAGGTTCATTATTTGTAAGTAAAAGTATAGCCCTTTATATAACAAATACCAAATCTAAATTTCAGACCTTGTACAAAAATTATAAAAAATCCGCAAGCTTTTCATCCCAATTCCATGAATTTTTTTTAATTTTAACTTCTGGAATAATTTTTGGTATGCAGTTTTTAAGCTTATTAAATTCTAGTAAAATAAAGTGCAAATTTGAAGTTACTAAAAAATCGCGAGAAATGAATTTGTTTGTGACAAAATCGAATTTGAGTGTAACGGTATTTAGGATATTCTTGTAAGCACTGGATCCAATTCGTTGAAAGTTAGAAAGTGAACTAGAATTTTGGCACAAAATAAGGAAATTATGAAATTTTTGGAAAATAGATATTGTTGAAACCAAGTGTTTCTGAAAGTCTGGATTGTAAGTATATAGCTTTTGAAACAATTAAAATGGATTTTGGGGGCAAATATTTATACCACCAAAAGGCTTTCTGGGGGTATTCGGGTACGAAGAATCTGAATCTGTAATTAATTTTTATCATTCACTTTTACCAAAATGGGTGTACCACAAAACCCCTAGAGAGGCCTATTGATGGTATAAATATATGCATTTAAATAATTTCAATTGTTTTAAAAGCTGCTCTACGACCACCAACTTCAAATTGCAAAAAAAAGCTTACAATCTATATACTATCCAGACTTTCTGAAAAACTGGGTTTCATCAATTACCTAAAACGAAAACTGAAAATGTTGTACAGTGTAGTGATCAGTTTGAAGATAGCTATCATGGTTTCTCTCAGGCGGGATCTTAGTGACCCTGTTGCTCCTGCACCTTCTCTCTTTTTATGATTAGACAAAAACTTTTAATAATTTTAAATGATGCTCGAACCCGGCATCGAATGCTGACCTTATAACAGGAAGTGCGCACCTTTAACCTTTCTGAGATTTTCGTACTTTTCAATTTAAACATTTCAGTCCAAAGTTTCTAGTAAAGCAAATATAACAGTTTTAAGGTAAGCTTAGCCTGAAGGTACAATGAATAACACCATATTAAGTATCTGCTGCATTCCGAATTTTGCTGATGTGTTCATTATTTTCAAATAGTTTTAAATAGGAAGTTTGTTAGATATAAATGTTATTTCCATGTCAACAAATGTACATAGGTATCTCCATATTTTGCCCGTGCTTTACTGATCATACATACATAGTTACTTAGTACAATAAGGCACATTTCTACCTAATATTGACGTAGGAAGGGATATGTACCCATGTATGTATGTATGTATGTATGTATGCCCCTATGCAAGCATGTCTACCTTAATTTCACGGTAACCTTACATTAAAATCCTAATCATAAATGCTAATAATAATATTTGCATGCCTTTGTTGCTATCTAGAAATTCAACTCAATTTACATTTGCCCTTCGACTATATACATAAATGCAGTGTATACGTATGTAAATATACATATATGTATGTGTGTAAAATTCATGTGGTTTTTTGGGTGAAAATTTGTTGGCGAAATTATCGAAATCTAGCAAATTATGGCGATTGTTATGTTGCTCTGTACGCTGCTGGTATGTATTTAATTTGCATTTAATGATACTAAAATCTCTAGAAATTTGTAGGAATTGCATGTAGATACTATTTAAAATCTAATGAATTTATTGTAAAATAATTGGCCAATTTTAAGTAATTGTAAAATATTGTATTTAAATAACTACAATTTGCATAAAGAAAGGTATGCCTTTCGATTTGAGTATGAGGATTTGAGTAAGAGAGGGTAGCAGTGATAATTGCATGCAATTTTCAATATAAGCGGCGCTCTCCTTATGTATAACCACCGCCGTGGAGAAAGTGGAGTACTGCGAGTCAAACATAACCTTCAAAAAAGGGTATGAAGTAGGAATTCTTAGCATGGAGCAATGTACCTTGGACGTTCCGGTGGTTCTGTACCACACTGACGAATCCAATTTGGGCAACAAGGACGATGGTGGCTTGTACTAGAATTAACTAGAATTACAAAAGTCGTTCCGTCTAGCAGACCATTGCAATCTCTTCCAAGTAGAACTTGCAGCTATAAAGGATGCCGTTGAGTGTTTATGGCCAAGGGATAACACATGCAATACTATTTCTATTTTCTCAGACAGACTAAATTTTACCGAATCGAACATTGCTTAGCACTTTTTAATTTTTTGTTGCAAGTTCCAGGCAGGGATCGCTTTGTCGTTTACTACCCGGTGCATACTTTGCATTAACAAAAAAAAAAAATCCAAAAATCAGGGGTTTTCAGCTACTTTAAATTTGCACTTTAATAAAATTGAATGGGCACAAAAATCCACACCCGAAATTTTCTAAAAATATTATTAACTTATTCACTGCTGGTCACTGAGGAAGTACACCAGTTTTTGGGCTTTTTTAGTTTATAAAAAAAAATAAAAAAATAAAATTGGATTCACATTGTGTAAGCGCCAGTCTATTATCAGTAGCTAATAATATATTTCTGAGCTCTATTTTCTAATGTCCAGGAGTAAAAATTTTTAATCGCGTTGTATTTTTTATTTTTTTCGAGTGTTATTTTTTATCTCTGAAACAAATGGGTATTATTAGTGAAAGCGCATGGCGTTAAAATGCCCAAAATTGAATTCCAAAAACCTAAGAAATATTCTAACTGTATTCAAATTTAAAATTACCCTATACCGATAAAAAAAAAACTTAATTCCACATCTACAGGCGAAGGTTTTTAATTAGACCTCGCTTTTTTCTTGAAAATTATTTTATAAATTAAGAAATCTTATTTCATGGTACCCAGAAAAATATAGTTCAGAAATAAATATTTTTCTAACCCTCTTCGATTAATACCCATATTTTAATAATTCATTTAACTTATTAATTGATTTGGATTTAACTTTTTAAAAAGTTGGCAAACCTCTTCCAATACCTCAAAAATATTTTTAGTGTTCAAACTAAAGATTTCTTAACAGTCTCTCGTTTAACATGCATACTGTGTTATTTCATATAACTTGTGTATAAGTTAATTAAATTCGAGATTTCAAGCAGGTGGCGACTCTCTTCAAATATTTTAAAACTACTAACTTCTGAAACCGCTTTCGTTTGGCGCCCATATAGTGATACATATTTCTTTTACCAAATTACTTTAATTTAAATTTACTTTGATTCTTGAAATAGGTGGCAACCCTCCTATAGCTAAGTTAAGAAACAAAGCTGTACAAAACCATTTCGATTGATACCCATTTTCTAACAATTAATTTATTTTTTTTAAATAATTCGAATGTAATTTTTTTAAAAGGTGGCAACCCTTTTCAAAAAGATAAAACGTTATTGCACCGGGTGGATATGACGGCATTGATTATTAAATAATTTTAGTTTAATTGTGCTTTAATTTAACACCCAGTTTTTGAAAATCGAGCGAACGGTGCCGATCTTATATCCTGGACATAAAAACCCCTTGCATATTATAAATATTGATAACAAGCTTTTATTAAGTTCCACCTGATTGTAACCAAATCTGGCAATCAATTTTTAACCAACTTCCCGATGAGCTGGGACTTGAAACTTAAATAACCGATAATCCCAAATATGTATAAAAATATTTTTTTTCAATTCTCTGAAAAAAAGATTACTCAAAAGTAAAAAATTGTAATTTGTTAACGAACAGGAAAAGAGGATCCATCAACTGAGACTGGCCCCATCTCTGGCTATGCCACTTTTGGCGTTAAAATTTTTACCAAGTGTTTAACGGAATCGATGGTGTAGTGTGACAAATTGTTTTATGTTGGAACAACTTTTTCCATTTGTAGTGGTTGGTCGGACAGGGAAGCTACCATATAGGGTTTTTCAAAAAATTTAAAGACACCTC
>NW_016161094.1:0-12388 GCF_001687245.7 Rhagoletis zephyria
CCCAAGCAGACAGCTGCTTGTAGAGGAGCCCTCGCCTAGGCACGTCAGGGGCCATCTATATGAACTGACGGACGAAGTCAAGAGGTTCATCAAGCAACCTCTGGGCCCGACAGCTTACCGAAAGGCCCTGAACGGCATTCACAGGGAGTCAGTCTCGAGTTATGTAGACTTCAGACCTGTGAATGCCGTTCTAGGCATACAACCCCCGGACACAGACGAGACGGAGCTTCATCTGCCTCGGGAGACTCGCACAACACTAGCACAACTTCGCTCCGGCTACTGCAGCAGGTTAAACTCCTACCTGAGTAGATTGAATGAGGATGTGCCGAATGAGTATCCGGCATGCGGAGAGACCCCACATGACTCGAAACATTTCTTCGCATGCCCGGAAAACCCGACAACCCTAACGGCCTTGTCCCTGTGGACCAACCCCACAGAAGCTGCACGCTTCCTAGGGTTGCCGTTAGTGGAACTTGACGACAACGACTGAGATACCAACCGTCCTGGGCGGGGTTGTTGTAGCCGCTACAACAACAACAACAACTAGTAAAGAAATTTTTGTACGATTTCTTAGAGAAAATTCTCTAAAAAAGTTGTGAAACCTTTCAGATTTCTATGAAATCCTGGTATGCAGGGTATACATATACATACGAATACGAATACATAAAGAAGATGTTGATGACACAAGGAGTTCATACCAACATTAAATGTTGGTTAGGTACGATTGCTACAACCTGTAGTTATTGAATCATGCTTCTAAGATGTCTATGTTTAACACAACTTAAAGGCCTATTCTAAACTTAAAACTGTATTTTAACAAGAATGAGTTTTAACTTGCGACTATGACTATGGGCCATTGTTTCATTAGGAATTCACTGCGAATAAACAACCAATTTATCAGCTGTTGATGAAACTTGCAAATTATTACTATAATTTGTAAACAAACATAACTATTGTTGTGATTTTTGGCTCTGTGCACTTCGCTTTATGGTTGCGAAATTGTTGCTGATACAAAATTTCACGCCTGTGGATGTGCCACGCCCCCTTTCAAAAACTCATGTATATATACCGTACTATAACCACTTACCAAAAATTTGTCTGCAATTGTATAAAGCCGAATTTTTTTTATTGCTAAAAATTTATTTTATATTTGCTTGTTCCGAAAATTGCATATATCGATGGCAAACATCGAATTTTTACCCGATATTATCGATGTTTCAAAAAAATCGATGCTTCGTTGTATCCCTAGTGCCAAATTTCTCCCGCCAGTCAGCTTGATCGAGTTTATAAATTTATCTGGGATCGCGTAATCTAATAAAAGTTTGTTAGAATGCCCAAAAACAAGAAAACTTCAAGTTCTTCTGATAGTGACAGTGATTCCGGTCCGGAGGATGTAAGCAATTAAAAAGTTTTTATAAATTTTCACTTATTCACCAACTTATTTATTGCAGAGAAACGCACCGCCAGCGAAGAAATCAAAAGCCGGCAAGGAGAAAGGCGCCAATGAATCCAGTAGTAGTAGCGGCGGTACTGCTACAGATAATCCCAAGGGTCCATGGACTATTGAGAAATTACGCCAGGTGCGCATAAACGAGTTCAAGGGTCGCAAAATGGTGGACATAAGAGAATTTTATGAGAAAAATGGCGAAATTCTGCCGGGTAAAAAGGGCATATCGCTGCACATACATCAGTGGAAAAAATTACTTGAACTTGCACCCGAAGTGAATAAAGCTTTAGGCGAATAAATTACTCATACCAGTTTTGTTGTATTTATTTTTTCTTTTATACGAATATGAAATAAATTGAATTCAGTAGATAAAAAGTTGTATGCATACATACAGTATCGGCCATATCTATAGCACGCCATTTCAAAGTGATATTGTTGTGCAACTTATGTTTAGTTATTTATTTTTGAGAATTTTCAATTAAAATACAGTTCTTTCTCTAACAAACCCCATATAAACCCAAGTTTAACAATTTGTAGAAAACCTCAAAAAAGGGCAACAAATTTTCACCTAAACTTCAAACTTTCTTTTCAGAAGGGTTTGAATTTTTCTGAATACACGGTTTTATAGCCCAATCAATTTTGGTCTGATAATGTGCAAGTTTCAAGTGACTGAAAGTTATAGAATTTTTTTCTCCAAAGGTGTTGCGGTTTTCATCCATATACAAATAAATTGCGTTTATTCGTTATATGAAAGCCAATGCGACAAAAAAAAACTAAAAAATTAACGGTAATTCGTAGCCACTTGAAATTTACACATTATCACACTAAAATTGCAGCGGCTAAAAACTGTACTCGAAAAAATTCTAACACTTCCGAGAAAAAAGTTTGAAACTTAGGTGAAAATTTGTTGCACTTTTTTGAAGTTTTCTACAAATTGTTAAACTTGGGATTATATGGGGTTTGTTAGAGAAAGAACTGTATTTTAATTGAAAATTCTTAAAAATAAATAAATAAACATAAGTGCCACACAATATCACTTTGAAATGGCGTGCTATAGATATGACCGATACTGTATATTTGCCAAAATTAAAAGGGGTTAGCGCGACATGCGAATGAACCGGTGGCCATATATCGCAGTTAATGGTATTTTAATGTTTTTGGAGTTCAATAAAACAATCATGGTGTTGCAAGTCTACAAGTGTCTTGGTATTACCACATCAGCGTGCTTGTAGATAAGCATCAAATTAACACCTGGTTGAAGTGTTTTCCTCTTATCAAATTTATAGATTAAAAGCTACAAAAATCAAACGGCGCGGAATACCTATGACCAAATAAATGAACAATTTTTTAAATTAATTTTCTACTATTTTATTGCATTAATTATTAGCTACACAATTAAAGATTCATTCAAAATTATTTTTACTTAAATTATCTATCATAGTTACATAATTATAAAGGGTCGTCAAGTAGCCCACTTATAGATAAATACCCAGGAACACACACAATGACACCACAATAACAAAAGGCAGCCATGTTTTTACAAATCCAAAGAATCCTACATATCTGCCACAAAAGAACATCCAAAATGCCAAGATAACCATATTCCAACTTGTGCGTCTCTTATAACGCATTGCTATTAGTGCTGTAGCAACATGCGAGTGACAATTATCGCAAAAGAGATTATGCATACGTGTTCCGTAAAGTACAGAAGCTTTAGCTACTGCTTCATCCCATTCAACACTGCCGCCAACAACGTTTTTCGGATGCAGGCGTAGATATCTAGTTGGTCTTCCAAAACCCATGCTATCTTCCGAAACATAGTAAGGTCCAGCAAAATCACGTATAACGCCAATAGATGTGCAGATTCCCATATGACCAATCATTGGAAAGAACCAGGTAAGCACTGGTATGGGTGTCCAAACAATGCAGTAAGGGAAGCGATCACTTTCGAAATTTACAGGAGGTAACACAGCAATACCATCTGAATGCTCGTCCATTGCAACGTTTGCATTTGCATTTGTTGCACCAGAAGGCAAGGATTGTCCACTGTTTTCAGGACTTTTGCTCGTCATTTAAACACTAGATACAAAATTTCTTTTAAATTACACGCATTGAATGATATTCTTGGACTGTTAATCAATTTGCGTTTTTTTTTTCAATAAGATGACGGGAAAAACAAACATCTGGGCTGCCAGACGTTTAGAGTTAAGATCCATACCAATGCGAATTTATACAAGGTGGTGTTGATGGCGAATTTAGATTTTCGCCGCGGTACTTCTTAACGTCAAAATGATGTGTTTGTTGTAGTATGAATTCGCTTTGTTTACAACAAATACACCATTTTGACATTAGGAAGTACCGCGGCGAAATTCTAAATTCGTCTTGTACACCACCTTGCAAGGCGAATTTATACAAGGTGGTGTTGATGGCGAATTAAGATTTTCGCCGAGGTACGTCTTAAAGTCAAAATGATGTGTTTGTTGTAAAATGAATTCGTCTTGTTTACACAAACACATCATTTTGACATTAAGTAGTACCGCGACGAAAATTTAATTCGCCATCAACACCACCTTGTATAAACTCATGAACGAAAGACAGAAGATCACGCGGGAAGGAAAGAACGAAAAAAGTTATTTTCTAGCTGCCGAAATCTCGACGCCATCTTTGTTGTAAGAAGTAAACAACGAAGAGAACGGAGAAAACCGCGAAATTGTTGAACGCATGAAAAATCATTTTTATTATGCACATTCTTCTAAAAATCATGCCGTTGTGTTAAATTATTCTTTATCTTATGTGTACACACGTTGTCTTGTCTTTTTGGTCATTGTATAAACTCGCCTTGCCACCTTGTATAAATTCGCCTTGATCAGCTGTTTATGGCATATAGGAAAACAAATTTCAAGGCGAATTTGTACAATTATAGAATTTATTTATTTGTATCAATTCGCCTTGCCAAATTCGTTTAAAAAATTTTACACGAGAAAAATCGTCAATTACATGCAACTAAATGGGTGGTAAAAGTTACTATTGCGATTACTGTTGCTGTTTTCTCAAAAATGATGTTAATGTGCGTAAAACACACAATTCTGGTTTATCTCATAAAATGGCCAAAGTCCGCTATATGCGGCGATTCGAAGGTATATACAAAAGTGCGATCAAAAGGAGTGATTCCCTGGAAATATTAAATTTATCTTCTGCTTTCTCATAGAGTCAAGGAAAGTGCTTGAGGAGGAGCGGAACAAGCAGCCTTGCTTTCGCTTTTTAAATGGCATGTATTGCAAATTCGATCTAATGTGCAATTCATCCCATTTCAACGAAGATCAGCTACAGCACTTACAGAAAATAGGTTTCTATCGTAGCATAACGCAGTGAAGGAAATTTGTAATTTATTTTTTTTCTTTTAGCTGAGCGTGCAGAAAAAACTAGAAAACGAAAATTCTCTAGTAAATCCACAAAGGGATCGGAAAATATAGTACAATTTCCTTGGCAAAGGCCCAATGTCCGGGCTAATAATAAAAAGAGCAGACGCAGGATCAAACGTCTGCCAGAGTCATTACAACCCATTAACTTCAATCTAATGAATAAAGCTTATCTGGACATTGAATGGGGGTAAAAAAATTTCGGAAAGATTCAATATAAATAAATCTAGATTTATTCTTTTATATTGTATGTGCATGTGTAAGTATGTAAGACAATAATCATAGTTTTTTATATCCTAAACATATAAATATTTTCCGATTAATCTTATATGTATTAATATTTTTTAGTGCATATTAGCAAAGTAAGGTCAATACATTTTCCATTGCACTATCGACTTTTAAACTCAATTGAAGTGTCTTGCCGAATTCGGAATAATAAGACTTTGCATCCTGTCCACAAAAATTTGAAACACGCGGATCAATAAGATGCGCCAGCAGAAAGAATATGAAATGCTCTTTAAAAAAAATTTATTACATTAGATAAATTGTGCAAGTGTACCTAAAATTTTTTCACTTACCTAACTTATTTTCAATTGCGAAAAATAGAGCTGTATTTCCACTTTTTCGATCACCTGTCTCCAAAAATGCCTTCTTTAATTTTGGCTGTATATTTTTTGTTAAATTACCATATTTTTGCGCTAGATTTCTACATATCTCTTCATAATATTTATTAAAATCAGCTTCAGTAGATGCCGTTCGTATATCTCGAACGAATAAAGGTTTCGTTCTAAGACGTTCGTCTAGTGTATTTAAAATTATTTCTGCACTCAAGTAACTATTGGTTCGCACAGCCAGATGAAGTGGTGTATAACCATCATCATTTAGATGCAATAATAGTTTTAGGTCTATTTTTTGCATAAGTAAGCGCAAAGAGTTCAATTCAATTTCATTAAGTATTGCAAGATGAACACAGGTATTGGAGAAATTATCGATTTCGTTGACATTTAAGTCTTCCTTAAGTAGAACATCGATTATCTTTGGGAAACAATCCTGGGAAATTGCCAATTTCAAGCAGCTCTGTTGGTAAATGTTTTAATTTTGATTATTTATATATACATACCATCGTTTGAAGTACAAAACCGCGTATCAACAAAATGCAAAAGCGCGTAAAATGAGAGTAAAATCACTCATATTTTGAAATGGTTATCTTTTTTATAAAGCAGTCTCATTTGTGACTAGTATATTTCAGGACGAATCCAATTTTTGTCAGCAAATGTCAGTTACGCGGTTTTGCAGAATGACGATACGCGATTTTGTACGTTTAAACGACGATATGTACATATGCACGCATTCAAATTTACCTCATCCTCATCGGTCAGCAGGCCATTTAAGTCCTCTTCTTGTCTAAGTTTTTTCCAAACGAAGATTTGTCTACGCAATGCATACAAGTCATTTGCAACAATGGTGCGGTGTATAGCGCTTTAAAGACAAATGTTAAGTTTTACTTAGAACGAATTTACTAAAAAATTTATTCTTACAGCAATCCATCTGTTCGCTTATCTGCATTAAGATATTCCTCTGCCATTAGACGCATAATATGATCTTCCCTCGATGTATGCTCAATTGGCATATCCAGCAATTCCAATAAAAAATCTGATGCAATGGTTCCGATCGAGTCCCGTCGATTAAATATACTTAATACATCTAAATCATCAGACTCGATACTGTCTATGTCTGGATTATTTAGCTGTAATACATTTAAAAGTTACGCTAACAAATATGTATTCATTTCATTAACTCAAATATACCTTTTCCATTTTTCTCGATTTTAGCTTAGGTTGCAGTTGGGCCTGTGCCATTTGTGCGTGGGATCGTTTTACCACTTGTGGCAGACACACTTTTCGCTTCCGCTTTCTTTTCAATGGCACAGTAAGCGTACCCGCAGGGCCATTTGGCATATTCAGTTGTTGTGACTGATATTCTGATGTTTTATGTTGTTGATTTGAATTCACTTGTGCTGATGCTGTATTCGGGGTCATTGTTGATGAGATTATAGATTTTTGCAACGCTGGCGAGCTGCGATCACGACTATCATCACTATTTGCATTTGAATTCATTTCACTTTGCGTAGATTCAAGCGTTATTAAATTGATAGCTGGATTTGATCCATTTAAATCTGTTTGTATGGCTACTTCCTTGCGGTTATTAATTGAATTACCAAACGTCTGTTTACAGTTTGGGCACAAGGCGTGTACTATCTGTTCGGTGGAGGACCATCCATTGACTGCATCCAAAATACGGTGTTGTACATCTTTTTCGGGTATTTGTAATACAGCACGAAATAACTCGGCATATGCTAATTTAGATTTAGTGTTATCAGGGCTGGCTACCTTCAGCGTACACGGAGATTGTTTGGTATTGCTTTTTGTCAATATGACCTTTTTCATAATTATTAAATTTGTGATCTAATTGAGGTTCGAACAGCGAATGAAAACCTAAAAAACTCTGGAATATACAAGTACTTGTGGTTCAATGGTCACTTTTTCTTATTTGGGGGAAATACCTTTTATCAATAACCAACACCAAGCAATGTCAAGCAGGCATGTTATTCCTAAATGGGTATTTGATTACTTGAGCGTTTTTTCTAAATAATTATATCAGCACAACTGATTTCTTCGTAATTATAATAATAAATATACATTTAATAATAAACACACGCTCCTATTGTAAAATGTAGCTTGCTTGAAAAGAAAGAAAATCCCCCAAAAGTGACATCAAATCAACAAAAAAATAGTTGAGTTGCCACCATGAGTTGCCACATAGAACATTTAAGGTCGGTGTTATGCAGAAATTTTGTTTGGCAAACTGCGTGCAATTGTTGCAGTAAACGCGGAGAGCGCGACTAGCGCGACATAGCAAACTAATTTTGTTTGGTCAAACTGCAGCACACTCGGTATTGTCATATACAAAAATGTTAGACAATTGTTGCTATACACAAACATTGCCGTGATACCGAATGCCAGATAACTGAATTTATGCTGTAGGAGCTTCAAAGATTAGGGTACAGTTAATTGCCTATACGATATCATAAAAAATATATTAATTTTGCACGTTATATAATACATCTGAATTTCTCATTTCGTGTTGGCAATAGCCATGAAAACCATAACGAACGTGCAACCCTGTGCCAAACTCGACATAACCACCTCCGAGCAAACTAAGCAGCAAAGAACGTGAATCTATAAGAAGAGACAACACGTTATAATTGTAACGAGTGGAAACATCAGGAGCGTGCTTTCTCTTTTGCCCAAATACGTTTTGTGATTGGATGAAAAGAGAAGGCACGCTCCTGATGTTCACACTCGCTACAATTATAACGTGTTGTCTCCTCTTATAGATATACGTTCTTTGTTATCGGCAAATCGTAGAAGATGCAGAAACGGATAAGTACGGCCAAAGGACGTAAATCTATAAGGTCGGTGTTATGCAGACAAACTTTTGTTTGCCAAATTAAATGGCGGCTGCTTAGTTTGCTCGGAGGTGGTTATGTCGAGTTTGGCACAGGGTTGCACGTTCATTATGGTTTTCATGGCTATTGCCAACACGAAATGAGAATTTCAGATGTACATAACGCGCAAAATTTAAAATTTTTGTATATGACAACACCGAATTTGCTGCAGTTTGACCAAACAAAATTAGTTTGCTGTGAGAGTCGCCAAACTCGCTCTCTCCGAGTTTGCTGCAACAACAATTGCACGCAGTTTGCCAAACAAAATTTCTGCATAACACCGACCTAAGAGGAGACAACACGTTATAATTGTAGCGAGTGTGAACATCAGGAGCGTGCCTTCTCTTTTCATCCAATCAAAAAACGTATTTGGGCAAAAGAGAAAGCACGCTCCTGATGTTTCCACTCGTTACAATTATAACGTGTTGTCTCTTCTTATGGATTCACGTTCTTTGGGTACGGCTAATCGTTGCGCACGCATTGTTTGTTTACATTTTATGGGGAAAAATTAGTGGAAAAGTTAATATTTGCTTTAAATTTTGCACTCGATGTACACAACATTTTCTCACAGTTACAGAATCCAGCCCCAGTTCTTGTCACCATGATTCTAGGTACGTTGGTCATGCAGTTAAAATACTCGGTAAGGCCAAAGAACGTTCTTTGGTAACAAATACTCAGCTGACGCACCCGCTTTAACAAACTTCTTTCTTAAAACTAGCTACAAAAAACAACGTCGCGTTTTTGCGTGTTTTTGAATTTTTGGTTCATGGATTTCATGTGTAATTTAGCCGCTTTCTCGATCGAGAATTTAGTCGATTTCTTACAGAAATGCACTCGAGGTCTGTTCGATGGACGCTCTAGAGTACTCTAGTGCAGGAAAAAGCGTCCAATTAGGGTTTTTTCTTGCACTAATCGTATGTATTTTCTCACGCTAAATGTCGGATATTGTTCTGAAATGCACTGGTTTAACGTTTAGTGCACTCAACGAACAGACCTATCGACCTAAACATCCATGTTGTCCTAATATCGATTATTTACAAAAATCGATGCCTTTGTCGCAGCTCTACTCGCTAGAACAGGTACTGTCAAACGTAAAAAATCGATGTGGACTTAATTTGCATTTTTCATCGTGGGAGTTTCTATATAAATTCTATTTTATTAATTATAGAAATATAGTTACTAATATCTTAAAAAAGAAAAGCAACGTTGAAAATAAAAAAGAAATATAAAGAGTGTGGTTTAATGGAAGTGTTAGATAGTTTTCCCAAAGTCCACTGATATTACACTACATACACACACGTTTGCTTTGTAACTCGCTAATTAATTGAGGAAATTTTTAGCAGCAGCCATAATGAATATGGATAGACGTAAGAATCATGTGCTAATTTAATTGGAGATTACTTGTATTGAAATGCATTACTTGATTTTGCTATCTAATTAAACTATTATGGTTATGTTTATGAAATAGGTTCACGCAGCATATCCCCAGGTAATCGCCGGCATCGCAATGGTGGCAACATGGCTGGTGGAGGCCCGCGGCGAGACTACCGTCGCTACAGTCGTTCCCGATCGCGCTCAAGATCGCGGTAAGATTTTTCTATGCTTTAGGTTTTAGTATTGGACTAGTAGAAACTTTAGATGCAAATTTAGATAAATATGTATGGTTGTATGTATATATTACATATTTGCTGGAAAAACGACATAACTCCTAAATTAAAAAAATCGAAAATACGGGTTGACTTTCCTTGATGGCCGTTCGTTAAAGGGACGGTGGGCGAAACGTAAGTGGGCGTGGCACCTCTAACCCACCTTTTTGGAGAGGGAATGAACCGCCATTGACAAAAATGCAACCCCCGACCACCAACGTCCCCTATGGTTCCCTAGGGACCCTTTAGAAAAATTGCCAAAAAGCACAATTTTCATTTGCTTTTATTCGCTTGAAATATGTTAAATATTCATTTGCACAATACATTTTTATATACACATTTTTATATAACTACAAGACATTTTTATAAAACACCCAGTAAGCAAAATAGACATCACTGGGGCGTCGGCCCCAGGTTTAGCACACAGAAAGGGTATCCTAGTTAGCTCATCCTTTCCCAAGGTTTCATCACTGGTCACACAGAAAGGAGAATTCTACGTAGTAAGGGTTATAATCCCTACGCAGAAAGGAATTCTACGAAAAAATACTGTGGTCGTAAGTGAAAATTGCGATTTTTCTAAGGGGTCCGTAGGGAACCATAGGGGGCCTAGGTGGTCGGGGGTTGCATTTTTACCAATGCCCTCTCCAAAAAGGTCGGTTGGAGGTGCCACGCCCACTCCCCCTTCGCCCACCGCACCTTAAACGAACGGCCATAATGGAAAGTTTCCCCGAAAATATGCTTTCTGTGCTGGGCTAAAAAAAAACAAAACAATGATAATAATTGAAAATAACAAGAACGTATGTCCGTTTGGCCAAGTCAATTTTAAAAATTATCTTCCATTCCAACAAACTTGTTCTGAAAAAGAGGGCACACAAATTTAAAGCTTTTTGAAAAAGTACCAAAGTTTAAACCAGAGGATGAAGGGGTCATCAAACCTTTCATCAAGGAATGGCTATTTTCTTGTTATAATTGCGATACAAGGTGGAAATGAGTAAAGTTTCACTAAAGATTCAGAATTGACAAAAATAGTTTAGAATTTTTTACGCAACATACATATATACCAGGGGAGGGCAAGGCCGAGGCCGAAAAGAGCCACACGTAAATTCTTCTTTATTTTTAAATAAAATTATTATTAGAAATGAAAAGCATTTATTTTATTAATATTATTTATAGATATTAAAGAAAATTAAAAAGTTCCCTTTGGCCAAATTTTCAAAATCTGGTTTTACGTCAGTTAAAGCCGTTCGTAACAGTTCTGTTAAATGTTGGTTGGTCAATAGGTACGTTCATTTAAATCTCCAGTAAAAAATGTCCAACAACAAAATTTCGGCGAAATGTCATCTGTTCTCTCACAAGAAAAAAATATCCAAAATAGTAGGCTAACAGAAAATTTGCAGAGACTTGCAAGTTAGACGAATACAAATTTTGTTTACATTCAAAAGTATAAAATTAAAACATATCCCGAAGTCTTATCCTGACACAGTTCGCTGACTAAACGAATAATTACTTACTTCCTACAAGTTTAATTGGTCGCATTTTATTATTTCAACTTCAAATCATCAAATTAAATGTAGGGATTTGCGTAAGTTCCAACCAGCTGTTTTTGATCAGCTGTTTTCCTATTGGCAAATTGCAGTTGGCAAATATTTTTTCCAGCAGAAACTAGAAGCTTTTTCCCTCAAAATGAAATGTCGTTTTGCTCTCTCAATTTCCCCTACTTTGCAAGATTTTCGCGTACGCGAACACAAAAAGCTGATCGTTTTTATAACTTTCAATAATTATCAGGTACGCGAATGCAACTAATTGTGGACGGCCTTTTGGCTTTGCGAATTTTATTGTAGAGTACAAAGACTCACAGATATACGTTGTACCAAAAATTTAAAATATACCAATATATATATATACACAGTTGCGTAAGAATAAAATAAAAAAAAATAAATAAAAAACAACACAATGGAAAAAAATGTTCAGCAGAGTAATATGTATTTTATTACAATTACAACGCTTTTATCAACTTGCAATGTTGTGTGTCCAGAAACTTTCAATGTTGTGGATCCAGAAACTTTCAATGTTGTGTGTCCGACACCATAAAACCTTTTTTTTTTTTTTTGGGTTGTAGCGTTTGTTATGGCCGGGCTAGTCCACCGGATATGGCCAGGGTAATCAAAAAATGTGTGAGTTGTTCCAAGGTTCAGAATTTTGCACTGTTTTTGTGTGCAGCAGTTTCACGTTCTTGATGCGAATGAGTGTTGTTAGAAGGAGTGTTCCTGCACTTTATCGATGCCCAGTTTTTAGGATATTGTAGCGTTTGTTGTGATCTTCTTCAGATGATAGCGATTTGTTGTGTACAAAAAACGAATGCCTTGTT
>NW_016161094.1:12488-31110 GCF_001687245.7 Rhagoletis zephyria
TATGTATGTATGTGGGTATATGAATAACGACCGCTTAAAATCGATTTCAAAGTTTTACTTTCGCTGTAGAAATTTTAGGTCTACGTTATGTAGTTTGACTATTGTCAATTAAATCGAATGCTTTGTATTCCATGCGCTCCACGCTTTTCATTTTCAATTTCATAGATTGTTTATAATGACTTTTGCTAAAATTTCAAAATCAAAAGTTATCAAAAAAAATTCTATGGGACTGAGAAATATTATTTTCTACTTTTAGTCCATTTATAAAAGCGTTGTATATTAAAAAGTTTTTTTTATATTATTTATTAAAAAGTAAAAAGAGTCAAAATGTTCTAAGCAAAGAGAAAGTAAAAATTGCCGCGCTTTGCTAAGAAAAGATCCGCATTTGGCTCAAAGAGTCGCGATTGCCCACCGTTGATATATACCATGGTTTTGACCGCCTTTTTTCAAACTTAACTCGATTTTTGTGTTTAAATTACTACGTTCTTCCAGCAAAAGAGCGACAAGTATTTCCTTTTACACGTACATACTTTTACTAACACAAACGTTTCTCTTAAAAATATTTTACTTGCTTTACTATTAGTGAGCGTAGCCGTGACCAAAATTTTCGTCGCCGCAATACCCGCTCTAGATCGCGTGATCGTATGGGCCCACATAGACGTGGGGGTAGCGTTGAAAAAGATTTATATCGCGATTTAATATATGATGATTATCAAGAGGATAAAAGTTATAATAATCGTGGGCATCGTGGTCGTGGTGGTGGTGGCGGTGGCGGCATTGATGATGACTATGCTGACGAACGTGAACGGTTTTGGAACGAACGGGCCAGGGATAAAGGACGCGATTATGAACGTGAAAGAGACCGTGAGCGTGATTATGATCGGGATCGTGATAGAAGGTGAGCGCACCACTATGCTACTTACTCTAAAGATAATATTTTATATTCTTTACATACTTTATCGCTTCAGAGATACTCGCCACAATCGTTATGCTCGACGTTACGAGAATGATCACGAGAGTGATGACAGCGATGAGAGTTTGCATACTCATTTCTACAACAAAACACCTTCCAATACTATAATCGTGCTTGGTTTACAGTCGCATATAACAGAAGCTGATGTAGGGATTAGTTAAATGATTGAAAAATACACGAATTTTTAAAATACACTCATTTATATATTCGCAGCTAATGAGCATTCTAATACAACAAGGCATGACCGCCTCGATTCGTCTTATACGCAAACGTCAAACAGGTGGGTTTCAAAGGCAATATTTTGCCTTTAAAAAATATATTCTTAGCATATTAGTTTTAAGAAAATACATTTCTAAGAGATGAAAGTATGTAATATTCATAACACGTAAGTACTCGGTTGAAACTTGTAAAATATTTCAAATGCAATAGAAACAAAAAAATGGGACTTCATACAAATGCAACGGTTCCAAGTATACAGCAGCATCTACAATAGAAAAATCTACAAACAATTATACCTTTTATTGCTTGTAGTAATTGCATTAACAACATGAAACGATATTTGTTGCAATTCCACATTAAAAAAAAAATCCAACTTTATTCAACAACAACAAAAATACATTATTTTTTGACGTAAATATTTTGTATTTGCTTCTATCTAAAATTTAGGTGCATCACGAGGTTTCGCATTCGTCGAGTTTAGTACCATTGATGAAGCTGCACGTTGGATGGAGCTAACCCAGGTATCACTTGTTGCTCAACCACCTCTACACACTCCCATCAAAAGATCTCAGATCACGTTCAAGCGCATGCATTCTTTTAATTGCATTATTAAGTATTAGATAGTGAAATATACAAAACTATGAAGGAATATTTGGGTGGTTCACAAGGTGTCGTACTTGTCGTATTGTTGTATGTTGTAAAGTTTTTAACGGCTAAATAAATGATTAGAGGACTTGAAATCACCACCAACTATTTTTTAATTGTGTGAAATTTCATAATAAAACTTTTATGTTAGCTTGCGAATTCCTTAAATATAGTTTTAGCCGTTTAAAGTTTATGGCATGCAACAGTACGACAGTATACAACACCTTGTGAACTCCCTAAGTGTAAGAAATGGTTAGGAATTGTGAGGGGGATTAGGGAATACTACGGAGTAGGTAATAATATTCTAAATTGTTNCATGCAACAGTACGACAGTATACAACACCTTGTGAACTCCCTAAGTGTAAAAAATGGTTAGGAATTGTGAGGGGGATTAGGGAATACTACGGAGTAGGTAATAATATTCTAAATTGTGGGAAAGTAGTTGCCCCCCTAACAATTAGGCAAATCGAAAAATTTATTGGTAGCAAATTTTGAAGTTGAAGCTTATACTTAATTTTTAATGTTTGCCTAAAAAGTAAAATTAAAGAATTAAAACTGCTTCAGGTAATTTGTTGCGTATTTGACTTATTTTGCCAAATTGCGAACTGCTCGCCGAAGATCATCCCAATTACTGATATTTAACATACTCAGCTCAGTTTAATTTTACAATTAAATTCAAAAAATAATTTAATTAAACTCAATACAAAGCTGTTTTGGGATAGCCAAAATAAGTTCATTACTAAGAGAACTAAGCCAGTCAAGTTTATATAGTTATAGGGAAACACACAATCGCTATTACATCAACGCAATAAATCAGCTGATACCAAAACTTAAGCGCAAAATAAATTCAAGCAAAAATAAAAGTACATCGGATAAAGCATGCAATAGCTCAGCCAGAGCACAAACCATATATAAATACAATAATTATACAGCCGAGCTTTAATTAGAAAATTTGCATATTTGGGCGTTAAACGAATTGATGTGGAAATGCCATAAATGTACATATGTATGTACAAATTGCGAAAAAAAACATAACTAGTGTCATCAAGAGTCATGTTCGAGTTCTAGCGAGTAAAGCAACAAAATCGAGTGCAATCCCGCAACATGCAAATCATGCAATCAACCAACCGGTGACTGTGTAGTCTGTGGGAACCTAAAAAGTCAATAGTTACTAATGTATTTCTTTTTTTCTTTCATTCTCTTCCATGTTTATATGTTCTAGGGCTCACTGCAATTGCCGGATCAATCGTGTGCCAATCTACAATATAGCGTTTCACCCAAACAAAAGGTGAATGTCACTGACTGGCATTGCTTCAAGGTAAGTTATTTAAAACATAACAAACGACTTGGATTTCTTTTGAATTCCTTTAATTAAATGATTTTTCTTTTCTACCCTTTTTAAGTGTGGCGTTCTGAATTTCAAACGACGCGATATCTGCTTTAAGTGCTATGCATCGCGTGGTGATAGTGAAAAAATCGGCGAGGGTAGCGAAGAAGTTAGCAACATCCTAACGAAAAGTATATCTAACAAAATAATTGCTCAAAATCAGTCTAAGCAATATTACAAGCCATATACAAATCATTTTCACAAACTAATATATTGAACTAAATTCTACTGATCCTTCAATCCTCAATGCAGAGATCATGTTACGCAATTTGGATACTCTAACTACGGAGGAGACCGTACTCACCGCCATGCAACAGCACGTGCCGGAATTGGCTGGTAAAATTACGAAAATACTCGTTAGTCGTGATACATTAACGCAGACGTCACGTGGCATTTGTTACTTGAATTTCGATAGCCTGATTGACTCGATGAATTTGTATAGTGCGTTGAAAGCGTTGGATCCGCCATTGACCATTGACGGCCGACAATGTAAGTTTTGGGTGAATTATATTTCTGGTTACTTATTTTTATATTATTTTATTGCTATATTTTTTGGTATAAAATGCTCCCAACAAACAAAAAAAAACAAAATTTTATTTTAACCTAACATTTTGTCTGTGCGCAGTACTCATCACTTATTGCATAGATCACGAAAATCGCCAAATAGTACCGAAGAAAAATGATTCCGTAACGAGTTCTTCTGCAACCGTTACAATTGGTCCAATGACGGCTGCTGAAATGATGGCCGCTTCCGGTTCCCTAGGAGCTGCTGGAGCGGAGTACACGCTGGCCGATGTGCCACGTCTGGCCGAATATAGCGCCGCATTGTATGCGTCGACGCCGGCGGAGCATGCTCACTATTTGCAATACTATACAGAGTATTACATAGGTGAAATAAATAAAGGTCATTATGGCAACTTGCCCTCTGTTCAAGTAGAAGAAACATCAGCGAATTCGGCAGCTGCTGTGGCGCTCTCTGCCATACAACGAAAGCAGAAGAAAATGAATAGCATTGAGACGACAGCCACGCAAGCAGCAGCAGCTGCAGCTGCCGCAGCGGCGGCGGTGAAAGCAAGTTTAGCGCTAAAGAGCGTTGTTACTCCGAAAGGAAATGATGGCAAAACTTATCGTAAGCATTTATGCAGAATTTTTTACTTCTAATACTAAACTACTAACTATGTTTATGTTTTTTTTTACGCTTAAGCTACCCCCGATGTTACACTGTATCAGTACGATGAAACTTCAGGCTATTATTATGATCCCACAACGGGGCTATACTACGATGCACACTCACAATATTATTACAATAGTGAAACTGGCGCATACCTTTATTGGGATCAGCGGAAAAGCACTTATGTGCTGGCCACACCCGCAGCCGCTGCAGCCACCGTGCAGGATGTAGTAAAGAGCGAAACAGGTGAAGATGGCAAGACGGGTAATTCAGCTGCCGGTAGCACAGCTGCTACGGCGACGGCTGCCAATGAGGATGAAAAGAAAGAAAAGAAGGACTCAACGAATAAACATGATAAGGTGAAGGTTGCCAAAAAAATAGTTAAGGATATGGAAAAGTGGGCTAAGCAATTGAATCAAAAGAAAGATTATACAGTAGTTGCAACGCCACAGCCTATATTGCCTTCGAAATCGGACGATGCGCCGACACGAGCAGCGGGTGCAGGCGCTGGTAGCTCCGGACACTTATCCAGTGGTTATGCTGATGTGGGCTTTTCAATATTGGAGAAGAAGGAACGTACAAAATTGGTGGATTATATGCCGACGCCGGCGATCGCCAACAAACTAACAGCCTATGCCTCTGATTCAGATGAGGAACACGCCGCACTAGGGCCATCAACGTCAGCAGGTGGCTCTAATGAGGCGAGTGAAAAGGACTATGTCGACTTTCAGAAACTTACATGTCTGCTATGTAAGCGCGCATTTCAGTCGTTGGAAATTTTGCAAAAGCATTTAAAAATTTCAAATTTGCATAAGGAGAATTTGCAAAAATTCCAGTTGGCACGTGGTGCAAGTGGCGGCGGGGACTCTATGAGTGTAGCTTTGTCGTAAGTGTTTTACATTAGTTTTATCTTTTTATTTTATTAGGCGTACTATTTTCTTAATAAAAATCTTTGTAGTAATTATCGCGATCGCGCCAAAGAGCGCCGTCAAAAGTATGGTGAAAGCGATCCACCTGTTACGAATCGCAGCCGTGAGCGGTTCGAAATGGAAATGAAGTCAGTGGCAGCACGCCAACCCGAAGCGCCGCCAATGCCGATAGGTTCTAACAATGTTGGCAATCGGTTACTGCAAAAAATGGGCTGGTCTGAGGGACAAGGTCTAGGTCGCAAAAATCAAGGACGCACAAGCATCATAGAGGTATGCCAATTGGCTGTATAAAGCGTGTGTAAGGTTTGGTAATCACGTTTTTGTTTCTCATTTTTGCTTATATTCAGGCTGAAGCACGTTCGTCTACAGTTGGCTTGGGCAACAAATCTGGCATCACACCCGGCGAAGACTACAAAACATACATAAAGAAAATGATGAAATCTCGCTATGAATCAGCCTGATTCATTTGTTAGTTTTAAGCATTTATTTTGAATATAAGTGTGGCATAGTTTTACGTGATTTTTAACCAATAAATTTCAATGAAATCAGACACTGACTCCAACAGATACATACATACAAATTTCACTACATAATTGTTGAATATTTGTACGCTATTCAGTTAATAAAGCAATATGTGTTGAAAAAATAACACGCCTGGTTTTATTTGTGCAATGAAATGGTAGTACATATTATTTTAGATAGTAAAAGTACAAATTTACAAAAAATACTCAAGATTGTAACGATTGAACCGATAAATTCAATCTTGTAATGCGATTCAAAGCGGGGATGGGAGAATTATTCTTTGTAATGTTGGTACTCAACTTGCTTCTAGTTGCCAATCCTTTTCAGAGACTTGCAGACGGACTTCATCGTTCACAAGGAATTTGCGCGGCGGATATAACTGTAATCAGAAGCGTTCTTGGAGCTTAACCTGGGCTCGAATGGACATACGATTCGTCACGTAAAAACACAGTTTTATGACATACGAGAACGTACTCTATCCCATTCAGCTTATACGACTGACGCAGCACATAATTTTCTTTCGTATGGGTTTCGATCCGTGAACGAGTGTTACGACCACGCTGTATTAGGGCCATTACATGATCTTCGTTCTCACAAACTCTAAGCGTTACATCGTCGGGCAGTCATCGATCGAATGCATAGACAGGACTTTCAAACCACGTAGGATGAGTAGAAAGTTCTTCGCCAATCATGTTTTATCTTCTACCCAAATAAATTTCTCTCCGGTGCACCGGGGAGGTATAACTTTGTGCTGTGAATTAATCTATCATGGCAAGATCGGAAGTTCTCATCGCATTCATTTCCACGAAGGTTGGCCCTAAATAAGGGCAACAATGCAGATTCGTGAAATTGATGACTTCAGCTCGAAAGTAAACGGCTACCTCTCCGAACATTCTCGCTTCTTTACTGCACTGAGCCTAACAACCCTATTGCGAGTGTCGACTGGTAGTAGATAAACGACTATTCGATTATCGCTTTTCCATGGTATTGCGAACGTCGTTGTCTCGTTCAGTAAGTCAGTCCTTTTACAAATAAACAGTTGAAGAAGGATGAGCGACTTAAAACTATTCACAGTCGCTTATTGAAAGAAAAATCGACATTCACAATACCATGGAAAAGCGACCATTTATCTACTGCTAGTCGACACTCGCAATAGGGGTGTAATCCTCTCCGCGACCAAATTCACGGCGACCCTTTTCACCACCTGGACGGAGGAGGTCAGGCTTCAACTAGACATTCACGTCGATGACACCAATCCGACGGTGAACAGCCTGAAGAACCAAAGGTTAGGGGTTACCTTTGATAGCCTGCTTTCCCTCTCTGCACACGCAACCGAAATTATCAATAAAGCGTAGAGCCGCAAAAAGGTCCTCAAGTCGCTTGCCGGCAGCACCCGGGGCAAAGACAAAGATACGTTGCTGGCAACATACAGCGCTCGTATGATCGCCGGGGATTAGCTGGACGCAGTAAAAGAAGCTACAGGCTTGTCAAAACGACGCACGCCGGACAGCGATTGGATGCCTTAAGTGGCCTGAACACCCTCTACATAGCAAGGTCCAAAAGCTCCTCGTAAGGGAGCACCAAAAAAGCTCAGCAAGCAGTTTCTGGTAGGGTGTTAAAGACGCGAGCACCCGATCATGCCTATACAGAATAACCACGGGACCCGACGACTTACAGACGAGCTATAAATGTCCTATGAATGTCGTGGTAGGAGGCCAATCTCCACCAGACTAATGGCATTGACTTCCACTTGTGAGATGTTTGGGAAGTTGCCCAGAGGCCATATACGCCAGCTCTAATATTCTCAGGAGTCTTANAATCTCCACCAGACTAATGGCATTGACTTCCACTTGTGAGATGTTTGGGACGTTGCCCAGAGGCCATATAAGCCGTATATTTACTACTGTAGTGTTCTCGCCTGTACATGTCTCTCCATAATAGAGATGCTCCAGGTCGCCTTGCTGTATGTATCAACCTTAAACTTTCTTTTGAAAACTACTACCCAAGCATGTCGTCTCTGGTGAGAGTTTGCAGCCTGTTCATTTAAGAGATGCAATGACATGTGCGCATTGCTCCTGTAATATAAACATACTCTAGACCTTGAATCTTGGAGAGGGTCTGCCAGAGTAGTCCTAGAAGCCAAAACCACTGCACTATAGATTACTGTTAGTCGTACTATCATGGTGTGTACATCAGTCTTAGGATCCTTGGAGTTCATCTCCAGGATTCGCCCGCTAGACGTTTACACACCATCAGCGCTCTCGTAGCTGCGGAGGTGACCGCCTCAACATGGGTCCTCTAGTGAAGTTTGGAGTCCAGCATAATTCCCAGATAATCGCGACATGGGCATGAGACTTTGGGCATGAGACTTCCGCTGGCTCATTTCCTTCTATTCCAATTCGTCCAGTTTACCCTGTTACCGCAAAGCACACCTACATACATATCTTGGGCATCCCAGCGCTTACTGCCTTTATGACTGCCTGGCCAGTATTGAAAACCTATTCAGACGATATTTTGGCTTGGAAAATGCTGCAGTAATCTGGAAGATGGTACAAATTGTACGACGAAAACAGTACCCACCCTTTGAGCCATCTTTGACCCATCCGCGTAAAAGTATAAATGTGGCGGAAGAACCTAGGTCCTTTCCTTCATGCTTCTCGTTCTATTACCAAGGGCCTGAGACACTGCAATGCGGTCTGAGCCTCCGCATATTACTGTGGCCGAACGGCTGTGGTGTCAGCTACGAAAGTTAGTTTCTTTCGTATTTATCTTACCACTAGATGGCTAAGCATGCTGCGATGGAGCAATAGTCAATGCGCTTGTACATGTTTTACTTTTAGAGGGACCGCGAATAGCCGGTAGTGAAAAAATACATATGTACATCATAGCCGTAAGATTTTAACTCAAGCCACTACACGCATTACAAAAGTGGATAGAGAAGCCTCCGCTCATAATTACTACGCCAAAGGGGCCTTTCTCGATATCGATGGGGTGTTCAACCATGCCATTTGGAAGGCAGGCCGGTTAATAGGCTCATTTACAGTTTACTTCGATACAAACTGTTGGGGTGGGGAAGTGCCTCAGCATAGAGTCAGCAGAGTCAATCCGCAAGGTGGCATTCCCTCTNGGACTGGGTAGAGGATAGATTTACTGGAAGAAGGGTGCATTGAAGTTCTTCATGGATGGATCAAAATTTGGAGGCCGGGTTTGGCGGAGGTGTTTTACCGGGAGCTCGCCATATAAATTATGGTCCAGGCTTCCGCACATCTGCAGTATTTTTGAGGCGGAAATAGCTGCTATCAAGGAAGCGGTAGAACTCTGCTGAATAGTGTGACGTCAGTTAACATATACTTTGATAGCCAGGCGGATATTAACTTAATATTATTAAGTCGCTCTAAGCTTTGGTGAACCAGCCTTCGCGAAAAAAATTTGTTATGGCCCTAATGTATCACCCAAAACACAAGTACAAACTGCTGTAGATCACTCATACGCTATGGCATAACCATGAGTATACCTTTAGGCCTCAACCACGGAAAGCTTGCTTTGTGAGTTTTAAATGTTCAGCAAAGCTTTTGTGCACGGAATATCGACTAGACGTGAAAAAGCACCAAAAACGGTGAGCAACTACAAAAAGAAACGTCAGATATGATGCACTCTAGGTCAACGCCTCAGCCAACAAGAGAAAACAAAGAGATCACTTCCACGCGGTTGAAAAGTTTTTTTTGTGAAAACTTTTGGTATAGAGAAGAGTTAATATGTAAATAAAACAAGCACAAAATATAAAAAAAAATAAGAATCAGTGCGGAATCTTTGCACTCAATGCAAAAGCTTTTTATAACATTTCAGTACTAAATCAGCTGCTGATCGCACAAGACGCGTACGCGCAACTCAGAGAAACAGGTTTGTTGTGTGATTCGCGATAATCGCGCATGGAATTCACAAATTGGTACTCGTGCCACTGAGCTCCCTGCAGATGGACGACGCTCATCTCACTTTGTAAAATTGTTAAATTATTAACTAAACCCAACCTAAAATACGCACTTCTTGTTTTTAAAAGTTTTACGTCAGAAGCGCGGCGACGCGTATATATGTACTATGTATGTATGTATTTGCGAAGAGCGAACGTCTGTGATTGTGATTGTGATCATCGTGATGATGATCGTGCTAATGAGCTTGTGCTGAGTGTTTCTACAATACATAGGCGCTTACATAAAAACTTAGACCATTAACGCCATAAAATTAACGCTCAATAGATATCGACTTTGGGTAACGATCGTGCTGCGTAGCGATTCAATCGATCAATGATCATCATTCAACGCCGTTTGCGATGATCGCGATTTTTTAACGAAAAAAAAAAACTTGTGTGTATCTGTGAAGAAGTGAAGGACGCACGCACTGGTTTTTATAATTAAATATATAAACTCAGTTATTTAAATTTGAATTAGCGCAAAATTTTATTTAGCAAGTTTAGCGAACGGATTTCTAGTTTGCACGCTAACTTTGCTCAGCGTCTGAAATTTTTTTCCTTTTTTTAGTTTTTCTGACTTGGTTATTTTTTATTTATTTTTTTCGTCGTTTCTTAATCAAAACAAGATCATTGCAAAAATCACATTTCGCTCTCACTCAACGACGACACTCAAACTGGTCGTTTCGTCTGCCATATGTGGTCAAAAATATAGCGAGAAGCAAAAAATTGTAGTCACCAAAAAAAAAAAAAATAAAATAAAAATCGAAAAAGAAGAGAAGAACGCAAAAAAGACGAATATCGCAAAGAACACACGCTGCTGAAAAGCCGACAGCGCGCACAGCGAGAGGAGGGCGTGCGGTAGGTCGGTCGATACACAAACAAGCTGCTGGCTAACTAAAAGCGAAAAGTCTGAAACAAATTACGAATTAGTATCTGATTTAACTTTGTATCTGTCGGTTGGTTGGTTGGCTGGTTAGCTAAAATTTCTAGTGTTCCGGTCAGTTTGAGAGACGTCCGTTGACGCTGTTTTAACTAATCGCGAGTGATTGAGTGTTTGATCGTGCTGCTTGTGAGTAAATGAGTGAGTGGATTTGTTAGAGATATGGTTCGTTGCGATGCAGAGTTAGTGAATCGTCTGAAGACCATACTATATCCATAACCAAGTGAAAAGTACTAGTGAAGTAGTGGAAGAACAAGAACAGAAATAGTACAAAAATTGAAAAGGCAAAGAAATCATAGCATCTGCTTTTGCCGCCACACATCGCGTAGTGAATGTGCTAGCCAGTGTACATATTTATGATTCGTGAAAATTTTTTTTCGAGTGCTTAAAAAAAAGCTTCTATCAAATTATTTTATTTTTATTTTAACATTTTTTTTATAAATTTTTTTTTTAAATATTTTTTTATATTTTTTTGTATTAAAATTTTTTTTAATATTTATTTTTTTTTTGTATAAAAATTAGACGTGCGGGGTATTTACATTAACTGAAAATATCTAAAAATTTTAGTGGCAAATAAATTTGATAAAAGTAACACGGTGCAAAACAACATCTGGCAACTGGATAGCTAAGCTTAAAAATTTCATACTGAATCATACAACGAGTGTAGTTGAAAACAAAAATAATAAAATAAAAAAAATTAAAATTTTCAGCAGCTACATACAATTAATAACAGCCAGCAACAACGAAATTTGCTCACATAATAAACAACAAAAACAAAACAAAAAACAGCAGCAACAACAACAACAACAACATCAGCAGCAACAGCAGCGTAACCGATTGTGCAGAAAATTATCTACCGGTGTTGTACGCGCTACGGAAAAAATATACAAATAAGGTATCTATAAAGCAACAAGTTAGTATAAAAATAAAAATAGAAAAACAAGTAAAACTAAAAAAAATCAGAAAAAATTTATAAAAGAAAAAATATTAATAAAGTAGCGCAACAGCAAATGTGAGGAATTGAAAAAAAGTTATTTCTAGAAATTGTCAGCGTAGCGTAGTTGATTCCCATTGATGAAAAAAAAACAAATCTCCGAGCGCTCCATCCATGCTCAATTAAGTCTAGACACTTTGCATGGCATAACATTGTCAAAGCGATTGCGTACATACTAAATATAGCGATGGCCCTCTGCAATAACGACACAACTCCAAATAAAAAAAATAAAAAAACTTTACTACCGTTAAGTGGCTTATGTCGCTAATTATTCTTTACATACTTACTATAGTTACTTTGGTAAGGAGTAGAGCAGAATTAGTGACATGAGGTTCTTAGAAGTAGTAAGGGTTTTCTTTTTTGAGTCTAGCAATATTTTTCTGAAATGAAAAGAATCTGAATAGATTTATTGAAGGCTATAATGTGAGAAATAAAAAAAAATTAAAAAAAATAAAAGAAATTAAAGGCATTTTTGGCCTTTGCAAATTTAATTTAAAAATTTTTATTGAACTTGAAACTGTTTCTATTCGAAAATTATTGTGGAAAAACCAAAATAATTTATAAAAGGTAGAAGTTATAGCGGCTACTTCGGAGATCACTACATCTCTTCATCAGACTTCTTCGCTGCGACTCGATCCAAAGCCAGTGGTCTACACACTCTGCTAAATTTGCCTTATAAACTGTTGTTGCTTTTTCCACTTTTTTCAAATTTAAGTAAAACAAAATAAATAGAAACTCAACTCAAACCAAAATTAAAGTTACAAAAGCTGTTAAATATAAAATTAAAGGAATTTATAATTATAATGCTTTACAATTTCTAAACTTTAAAGTTTTAAAACTATTTTAAAATTAACATTTTTTATAAAAACTCAAAAATTTATGTTTTTTAAAGTTCAGTAAAATTTTGGAGTTATTTAAACTTATTTTTTTTTTTAATTTCCGAAATATAAGTATTTACAAATTTTCCGAGATTAAGGGCTTTTATGAATTAAAAAAATTAAAATTTTTTAAAATTCTATTGAATGTAAACTAGTAAGTTTTTTAAATTTTCTAAAATTCACAATTTTTTAAAATTTCGAGTTTTGATAATTTTCTGAAATTTAAAGTTTTGAAAAGCATTTTTTGCCTTTGTAAATTTAAGTTAAGCCAAATAAATTGAAACAACTCCAACCAAAATTAAAGTTACAAAATTGGCACATAAATTAAAACTTAAAAGAATTTTTCAATAGTTTTATTACTTCTAAAATTAAAATTTTTAAAACTACATATTCTAAAATTAACATTTTTATAAACATTCGAAAATTTATGATTTTCAAAGTTCAGTAAAATTTTGAAGTGTTTTAAATTTAAATTTTCCGAAATTTAAAGTTTCTAAAATAAAAGTTTTTTTTATAAATTTTTAAAAATCTAAAGTTCTTAAAATTATATTAAATTTATAGGTTTCTAATTTTCTAAAATAATAAGTTTTTAAAATTTTCTTAAAACACAAATTTTTTGATGGTTTTAGAATTTTAATGTTTTGAAAATTTTTGGTTGGAAAATTATAATTTTTTTTTAAATTTTACAAATTTTCTAAAATTTAAATCATAATATTGTTTTTGAAATTTTTAAAAATTATTCTGAAAATTTTAAATTATTATTATTATTTTTTTTTAATTATACATATACATATGTATGTATGTATACGTAATATTAAAAGTTTTTGAAATTTATATCATACTTCGAAAGTTTTTTAATTAAACCGTTATAATACTTTAAGTTCTTTAAATTTTTTTAAATTTTAAGATCCTTGGTTTTAAAATTAACGATTTTTAATATATATTAATATATAATTTTTAGAACCTTAACCTAATTCATAGTCAAAATGAAGTCGGCTTTAGCTTTTTGATATAACTTCCAATGAAAAATCCTCAACAAACTTTAGAATCGACTTTTTTTCGACTATAAAATGACCCTTTATATTTTCCTAAATTTAACATTTTCTAAAATTTAAAAACTTTCTAAGTTCTTTTAATTTTCTAATTTTGTAAATTTCTAAATCTTTTATAGCTTTAAAAATCCTTAACTTCACCGAATTCTCTTTTTACGAAACTCCTAATTTTTAATATTTCCTGAAAAAAAGAATTTTTTTAATTTTCCGGCAAAACTACTCCCTTTACGAAATTTTTTTCTGCTGCAAACTTTCAAATATTAAGAATAAAAAATTTGTCGAAACTTCAAAATTTTTTTAAATTAAAAATTGTATAATTTTCAAAAATTTCACATTAAAGATGTCTAAGTACCTTAAACATTTTTTAAATATCAATTACAAAATTCCCTGTTTTACGAAAATCAATTACAAATTTTGATTTTCAAAATCTCAAAACGAAACATTTTCCATGCGAAGTTCTCCCTTTACGAAATATGTATGTGTGTTTATACAAGTGTAGGTATAAATGTATTAATTTTTGTCTGCCTTCAGCATTCAAAAACGTCATATTTATTTTTATTTGATTTATTATAAAAAGTTACAAAAAAAATAAGTTTTCACTTTAATTGAAACCGGTAGTAATTTCATTAAATAATTATTTTGGCATTTCAAATTAACAATTTTAAACATTTTTAAAATTATCAAGTCATTGATTTTTAAATTTGGGCATTTTAAAAAATTTATAAATTTTAAATTTTGTAATTTTCTTTTTTCATGGAATCGCCTGAAAATTTCCGCTTTATCGAATTTTAATTGTTTTCTGTTTCGCTGTTGCTGACATAAATCATTTCCAGCCATTTATTGGGTTTTCGAAAGATTCGCAAAAACAAATGAAACCATTTCATTAAAAAACCTTTTTCAATATTTTCCAATTTATAATTTTTTTAATGGTTAACTGATTGAGTTTTAAATTTTACATTTTCGAAAAGCCAGTTTTACGAAAGCAATTTTAATGAAAAATTACTTTTTATTTGATTTTAATATGAAAACTGACAGAAAAAAATCATTTTGCACTTAAGTTGCTTTCGTTAAAGCGCCAGTAAAATTTACAAATCATCATATTGCGAAATTTCTAAACTCCAACAAATTCTGCCTTGTTCACTAAATTCATAATTTTATAATTTTTAAAACTTTCTAAATTCTCTAAATTTTCGGCTGGTTCCCAAGTATATCCCCCTTTATGAAATTAAATTTTTTTTCTGCAGCCGACTTTCGCCGCTGCTCAAAAGTTTTCCACTCATTTTTCGGTTTTTCGAAAATTTTCATGGTTTCATTTCTTTAAATAAATTTTATTTTTAGCACTTTTGCTTATTTTCGATTTCTTTATTTTTTTGTGTTCATTTCATTTCATTTTTATTTATTTATTTCGCTGATTTGGCTGCTTGGTGTTGTTGTTGTTGTTGTAGCTTTTGCGCGCGTTATGTGATTTGCACTCGTTTATTCTTTGGTTTTTCGAATTTGGAATTTCTATTATGTTAATACATATGTACACATGTATGTATGTATGTACATAGGAGTATGAATGTACATATGTATGAATGCATGTAGGTTGTGGGTTAGTTATACGTTTGCCTTGGGTTGCGGCTTTTGTTGTTGTTATTTTTTTTTATCTTTTCAAATAAACAAAAATGATCTTATAAACAGGGTGCGTCAAAATTATATGAAATGCAAAGTGAAACATGCTCGATTTTAGAAGAAAAAATTTTCGCTGAATTATTTAATATATAAGCGTACCCCTGGGTTTTCTGGTTGCCACTGTGATGCCTCCTACCCAATCCGATGGCAGGATACCTAAAATAGCGTTCAGTGCATCGTTCGGCGTGGTTCTGAGAGCTCCGCCTTCGTGAGCGGCCTGATATTGAAATATTTTTTTTTTTAATGCAGGCCACTGTACTGAGAATTTGTCTAACGACTGCTATAAATGGCCGTTGACAAGTCTAGGGATTAAGGTCACATTTTTTGCCTATGACCCTTTAACAAGTACAGAGGGCTAAAGAAGCCCTCTCATAACGTGAATAATATTATTCTTCCAGTGGCTTTTGTAGTAAGACTAAAACGTGCGCCGTTTAGCTGCGGTGAAGTCCATCCTAGATATAGAGAGTTATGCCCTCCACTCATCACAATATATCTTTTAATCGGAAGTATTCCAGGAAGTCCAGGAGGGTCTTTGGAGGTAAAGAGTGTAGGTACTATCTCTCTCTCTCTGGCCTCATTGAGCCTTTGCTGTTCATTCTTCGCTGCGGTACGGCATCATTGAGCTCCACCTAACTCGAGTTAACACTTAGGCCCCAGTGGGTGGACCATACCATACATCCCGATGCGTTTGGTGCATCAGCTGACATAGCGTTTACGGAAACTTTCCCCAGAACGTCACGGCAACGTCTCTCGCGTATGCAACGACTTTTCCGCTCTCCCAATCCGTTTCGACGGTTAGGTTCCAACTCCCTGCGGCATACACCTCGTCACGTTTGCTTCGGTTTCAACACTACAAACTGCTCAAGGGTGTGCACTAAGGACACCTCTACATGAAAGTGTACAGAACTACATTTAAATCGCGAAATTAAATTTTTTGAATTTTCTGCAGTTTTTCCGAGCTTCGGGGCTAGTGTGCCATGGTGGAATGTTGCTTTTGAGGCTTGTTTAACGGCCGCAATATTTTATCAATGATTAATTAGTCGTAGATAGGTACATATGCATATCAAATTTAGATAAATAAAAGGCTTTTTGATAACAAATATTCATACATACATACTTACATACATATGGGGATGGCCAACCTTCATTTTGTGTACACTAACTTTCTAAGGAGGTTCATGTGCGTCAATGGGAATTGCTCGATCATGCATAATCAGCAGGTCAACGAACTGGAGGCAGGGTTTCCGACTATCCTTAGCTATGCGAGGTGCCATATTGGAGACAATCGGAGATAAGGAAGTGCCAGATAGAGAAATAAAAGTGCCAAATAAGGTACCACATTTTTTTTTTTGATTTTTTCAACTAAGGAATATACATATGTATGTATGTATATTCTTTCAGCTCCATCAACTGTACAAACTAGAAAATTTAGTTGCCAAATAAATAGTACTCGCGAAAAATTTCACAAAATTGCATTCAAATAACACAAATTTTCAAAAATGTCAAATAAAAAAAAACTAGATGCCATTTGAAGTAAGATAAGGTCATAAATGGGGCGGGGAAATTCCAATACTACTAGATTTGACCACAAACAAGAGAAATAGTGGATTCAAATGTTCCACAAAAATATGCGCCATTAAGTTTTACTATAGATCCGTAAATACAAGATTAATGGTAAATGTAGTTTTTAAAAAGATTTTTTTTTTAATAATTTGAATCAAATTACCAATAGACCAAATTAGGAAAATTTCAATACACTGTAAAAAAGAGTGCGACGTTTATATACAACACGGCAATTGGTCTAATACTTTACAGCTCTTCCTCTTGCATAAAGGCCATACCGCATTCGTGTCTTATTTTTAACCGACTGATTTGTGTAATTCCTTGGCCTTGGGTTAAGGACAGCCCCAAAGTGGTGCCATTTAAATTTTTATTAGTCTAATTTTGTTGCACAGTGTACATATTCATAATTATTTTTCCAGTCTAGTACCTCTCACCAATGTTCTTTTTCAAAAAATGAACGCTTTAAAGAAAAGTTTTTTCGTGAAATTAAAATTCCAATTATATTTGAAAAATAATAAATTATTTTCGGAAGACAAAAATAGCAACATAAAAAAATTGGCTATGTACCTAAATATGTAGGTATAGACAAAAAGTTCACCGTTTTTTTTTTAATTTTTCGTAATTCCTTCGGCATTAACAGTCGGGTACTTAAAGTATGATATATCGATGTTATTGTCTCGAGGAAAAATTTTGTTTGTTCCAAAGTTCTTTGACCTCGATTACCCCGTTCTAGTACTTGCCCATCAGATCTTGGTTCTTATCACACTAAAGTACCGCCCTAATGTTAATAAATTAAAGATCACCAAAAATCATTTAACTTTTGCTAAGGAAGTATTTCGATTATTAGTAAAATTATTAAAAAAAATGTTATTGTCGAATGTACGTAAGTGTCACCGAAATATTAAAAAAAACGAACTCTAGGTTTGGCAAAAAAAAAATAATTTTAAAATTTCCTTTCGAAAATTCTCTGGGGCGTACTTTTTTTGTTTGCTTCTAAGGTGGTGCGCTCTAATGTTCATACATGCATACATACAAAACCGCCGTTTTGTTTGTCTGTGCCACCTTTTTTGTATGGATATACATACATCCATACATGCATACATACATATACACATGTGTACACCCGCATATTCTACTGTATGAAAGGGCCTTGACATCGCCAAAAAAATTTACGGCAAAACGAAAACGAATTTGAGTGACCGGCAAAGGTGTTGTGTGAAATTGTTTAAACATTTATTTATTTTTCACATATAAAGCGTTGGCGACAATTAAAATACTCCATTAAAATATGGAAAACAATAACAGATAAAAATAAAAGCTTCGTCTGCGTTGCTAAAAAAAAATGTTAACCAAATTAAACGCATCGAGTTTTATGCATATTTTACATGTATATTAGGGTGTTCCAAAAATAAGTAATGCCGGAATTTCAGCGGCACTCACCCCCTAGAACTATTCTATACCGAAACAAGTAAGAAAGTCTAAGTTCGGGCGGAGCCGAACATTAAATACCCGGCGCAAGTATTAAATATATGTTTTTTCACCCTTCCGAAACCTTCCGCTAGATGGTAAGCCGGGGTGTATCAATTTTGAGTAAATTAGCGTCCTTCAATTTCGAAATATTGAAGTTTCAAGCATTTCTTAAATTTACCGTTATATGAGAATCGGCCGTTATTTTAGTCCGATTTCAATAATTTTCAACGTTTTGCTT
>NW_016161094.1:31423-55485 GCF_001687245.7 Rhagoletis zephyria
TCATTTATGTATACATTTGTCTATATCTATCTCGATTCGTTTTGGCTGTTACAAACAACCGTTATGTGAACAAAATTAATATACCCTTGTGCACAAGTGCGCTCGGGTATAAAAATATACCCCTATTTTTTATTTTGAAATCAAAAAATATTTAGAGGTCGCTAAAAGCGCTCAAAGTTTTATATGGGGGAAAAAAACAATTTTTCATAGAAATGGTATGAATTCTTGAAAATTCATATTTTTCAATCGGAAAACTCTGTGTCTCTTCAATAGTAATACTCAATTATCTATTTAATCATTCTTTAATAGTAATAATTTTTTATAGGTCCACCAAATATCCTAAAATAGGTATGTAATGGGTGGACCCATCAAAAGTTATTAATTAATTAACTATTANATCTATTTAATCATTCTTTAATAGTAATAATTTTTTATAGGTCCACCAAATATCCTAAAATAGGTATGTAATGGGTGGACCCATCAAAAATTATGAAATAAACAATTAGGTATTATTAATGCACGTCTGCAGTTTTTCGATTGAAAAATATAGATTTTCACGAAAAATTGTTTTTTTTTCTTTGTGTATAAAATACATGGAAAACATTGAGCGCTTTGAGCGGCCTCTAAATATTTTTGAAGAAAAAAAAATACGTATCTGGACCACGCTAATGTATGCATAAGTATGTCGCTGCGTTTAAGTAACAGGGGCAAAAAGCATATTTGCGCAAGCCAATAAAATGGGTAGATATTTGACAGCAAAAATGCAGGCAATAAAAATAAAATGGAATAGCTGAAACATATAAAGTCTTAAAAATGAAATGTAAAACAAAAAAAACAACAACAAACAAATTGTCCTCTAGCATTAAACCGAGCCATGACCGTGAGTACGTCTTGAGTAAATAGTATTGGTTTATTTATGAACTTAAGTTATTTTAAATTCGGTATAGCCATTAACCAGATGAACACGTTTTTCATAAACAATTTTGGGTGCATTCAGTTTATTGATTTTTTATCCTATTTACTATTATTTTTCTAAAAAATTTGGCCAGGAAAATTTAGTAGGACTCGTTTGGCTGGCTGCTCTAAGCTGATGCGCAGTGATGTGAGCTTGAGAAAAACCTGTAATGCTGCTGTGGGACAGGTGCACATTTCGCCTGCGATGCATCCGCAAGCAAGACGTTATAGTTTTGTGAGTGAACGCCTCACAGTCTACTAGATTGACTCTTGAGTACCAGGCCACCACTCAATAACTCATTATGGGATCGCCTATGCCAGTATACATTTATGCATGTATGTATCTGAAAATCTGAGGGTTGCAGACGCAAGATATTCCTGCAAGATGTTTGCATGCCATTAGCGCTCTTTTGGCACTGGATATCGCCACATCGATGTGTCTGTTCCACGAGAGTTTTGCGTCGAGCGTAATGCCCAAATATTTTACTTCCGAGACAATGCCACCTAATGTACCATCGAGAGTCATTCCAGGTAGGGTCCTTGTACATATGAATGGAATAATGGCTATTTTTGCTGGGATATCTTTAAGGCCTATGCATGTATGTCCACACACCATTTCTTCGCTATCTTTAGTGCGCTTTCGATTATATATAGTAAAGGGTATTCTCGAATTTTCCTCCTGCTATTGTGACAAAAAGGGTTTTTTTCTAATAGCGCTCGCCCCTCGGCAGGCNCTTTCGATTATATATAGTAAAGGGTATTCTCGAATTTTCCTCCTGCTATTATGACAAAAAGGGTTTTTTTCTAATAGCGCTCGCCCCTCGGCAGGCAATGGCAAACCTCCGAGTGCAGTTCTGCCACGAAAAACATATCGACAAATTTTGCATTTTATTCTACAGAATTACAAAATAATAAAGTATTTCTAAGATTATCTCCATTTTTTTTGGGATTATTCGTCTTTTCTTCTTCGGTATTTTTAAGGAACATTGGGGGATATACGGCACGTTTCTTTATATTTTTGGAATTTTTCGGGATTCTTCGCTTTAAATTTGTCTGTATCTTTTGCGATTCTTCGGCGATTTTTTGAANAGTATTTCTAAGATTATCTCCATTTTTTTTGGGATTATTCGTCTTTTCTTCTTCGGTATTTTTAAGGAACATTGGGGGATATACGGCACGTTTCTTTATATTTTTGGAATTTTTCGGGATTCTTCGCTTTAAATTTGTCTGTATCTTTTGCGATTCTTCGGAGATTTTTTGAAATTATTTAGGGCTTTATGGACTATTTTAAGGAGTCAGCCACAGTGCATGAATCCCTGAAACACGAATTCAAACAAACCTTCTTTGAAACCAACCAAATGTTAAAATTGTTAAAATAAAAGTATGTATAAAAGTAATGTTAGAATTCGTAAAATTTCGAGCACAAAATAATTTTGACGCGGGCTCAATTAAAAAACGGCATCAAAAAGCTATTTATAGGAGATCGACGACTCCAGGTATTATTTATTACATTGAAAACTAAAAGAGTATGTAAACAAAAGTTAACTCAATGCCTGTCTAGCTAACAAATAAAAATAAATAAAAACAATAAAAACCCAAGAAGATAAAAAAAATAATGACAAAAAAGTGAATGCAAAAGGCAAATGATATAACCACAAACCGAAAGATTGTTGGCCTCCAACAGTTGTGAGGGCTATTGCCGCGGGCATTGTGCGATGTGCCAAGTAGGTATAAATTAGGTATGTAAATGAAAAGAGGCAATGTGAATCGAGTGAGTACAATTTGTAAGATCAACAACTAAATAAGTGTCTCTCTAATTTCAATACTAGTATGCATTTAACAAATTTGTATTTAATTTAAGGGGGGAGCGTGAGCGTTATATTGGCCTATGCGTACTCTTTGGAGTATTTTGAAATGAGTATGGCAGTAAGGAAATAATTCAAAGGTGTTTATATATTTACATACATATACTCACATGCACTTGAATAGGAACAATGATTTTACGCGGTTTCTTCTGGGTTAATTTTCTTTTTTTTTAATTTCTATTATCTATCAATTAATGTGCAGTTTATTTTCTAATAAAAATCATATAAATGCAAGTTTCAAACTTTGTAGAAAATTCAAAAAAAAAAAATTCAAAAAATTTTCATCAAAATTTGAAACTTTTTTCTTAGAATCTTCGGTAAAAATTCTGGTATCCAGTTTTGTAGCCCAATAAATTTTAGTGTAATAAAGTAAAAAAAAAAAATTTAAATCAACAGTAACTTTTAGTTACTCCAAACTTGCACTTTGTTATATTGNGGAACGTATAAACAGAGGGTAATCATTTACCTACGACAAATAAATACAACCCTCAACATAGTGCGAGGGCAACACTGACTACACAGAAAAGGACGAAACAGAAATGACAAAAGACATGAAGACGAAACCACAAACACACTTGTTGCGCGACTTTCAACCCTAACGGACGTGGTAATACTCACGCTTACTATTAATCAAAAGTAATTGTTAAATAAATCAACTTTATTAACCAAAATCAATACGTGTTTTAAGTGCCCTACACTCGGTGAACCCTACATTAATGTGCAGTTTATTTTCTAATAAAAATCATATAAATGCAAGTTTCAAACTTTGTAGAAAATTCAAAAAAAAAAAATTCAAAAAATTTTCATCAAAATTTGAAACTTTTTTCTTAGAATCTTTGGTAAAAATTCTGGTATCCAGTTTTGTAGCCCAATAAATTTTAGTGTAATAAAGTAAAAAAAAAAAATTTAAATCAACACTAACTTTTAGTTACTCCAAACTTGCACTTTGTTATATTAAAATTGAATGAGCTATAAAACGCAAACTCAGAAAAATTCTAAAAAAAAGGTTTACAATTTTGATGAAATTTTTTTAATTTTTAATTTTCTACAAATTTTGAAACTTGCGTTTATGTAGTTTTTGTTAGGGAATGAACAGTAAANGCAATGTGAATCGAGTGAGTACAATTTGTAAGATCAACAACTAAATAAGTGTCTCTCTAATTTCAATACTAGTATGCATTTAACAAATTTGTATTTAATTTAAGGGGGGAGCGTGAGCGTTATATTGGCCTATGCGTACTCTTTGGAGTATTTTGAAATGAGTATGGCAGTAAGGAAATAATTCAAAGGTGTTTATATATTTACATACATATACTCACATGCACTTGAATAGGAACAATGATTTTACGCGGTTTCTTCTGGGTTAATTTTCTTTTTTTTTAAATTCTATTATCTATCAATTAATGTACAGTTTATTTTCTAATAAAAATCATATAAATGCAAGTTTCAAACTTTGTAGAAAATTCAAAAAAAAAAAAAATTCAAAAAATTTTCATCAAAATTTGAAACTTTTTTCTTAGAATCTTCGGTAAAAATTCTGGTATCCAGTTTTGTAGCCCAATAAATTTTAGTGTAATAAAGTAAAAAAAAAAAATTTAAATCAACAGTAACTTTTAGTTACTCCAAACTTGCACTTTGTTATATTAAAATTGAATGAGCTATAAAACGCAAACTCAGAAAAATTCTAAAAAAAAGGTTTACAATTTTGATGAAATTTTTTTAATTTTTAATTTTCTACAAATTTTGAAACTTGCGTTTATGTAGTTTTTGTTAGGGAATGAACAGTAAAGAAAATTAATCTACGAAAAAAAAACAGCGAAAAAGCATTGTCCCTATTCAAGTGCATGGGAGTGTACATAGTACTAAATACATACATACATACATATGTTACTTCTAGTCAAGTGAGTGTTGAGTGATCAAGAAATTTTGTAAAGAAAAACGTAAAGTAATGCAAACAACCATTAAAACGTTGTGCTTTTGTGGCTAAATTCACGCCTCTTTAAAAAGAAACATCAACAAATAAATCAGGTTACCGCAGAATTTCTGTTCTTGTTTATAAAAAAAAAAAACACCACGGTACCAGGCTGTGTGTAACGATCTTCATACAATCTCTATGTACTTGTATATTATATAGTAGGTATGTATCTACATATTTGCTTATTTTTAAATTATGACACATACACAAGGTTTACTCGCTGAGCATTTTTTCGGTTTTGTGTTCGCATAAAAAAAAACTTGTATATGCGGCCAACGCGAAAAAATAGCAGAAGAGAAAAGTGTGCTGCTCGCAAATCGTGATCTACACTGTAGTACGAGTGAAAGAGCAAAATTTTTCGAGCACATGCGCGTGTGTGTGTGTGAATGAGTGAGTGAGACTGCGCTGATGAGCTAGTGTGCTGCTGATCTTTTGGGGCTTGCGTGGGCCTATACATGTGGAGCTCAAAGGTGCTTTTTGGCTACGAAAGAGCTATACATATATGTATATATGTATATGAAACGGATTAAAAGTGTGAACTTGCTCTATTTGCTCGTTGAACACCTCCCGCCAACAAGCGAACTGTAAGAAAATGTAAATTTCTAGGCAATAGGAAAGCAGAGAGCAAACTACGAGAGAGGAGGGGGCTTACGATCACACCAATTGCTCGAGAGGAGAGTTTATGTTTATATGCATGACAATGTTTGTATGTTTGCTGTGTAGGTGTAGTTATTTCGGTGATAAAAATGTGCGTATGAAACACCTACATATTTGATATTGATTTTTGCAAAAATGTGATGCTGGAGAGGGAGACGGTGGGGCAGAACCATAAAGATTTAAATAACCTAAAAGTAAAAGCGTGTAAGGAAAAGCATGTGCAATATGACCACGTATAAGATACGGAGAAAAGTGAAATGTTTAAGTAAATAATCTTGCAACTTTGTATGCACATCTACATATATATACCTACGTGTGTATGCATACCTGACTCAATAAACAAACCAAATGAGAGCTTCCTTGAATAAATATTTAAATACATATGTAAATTATTAGATTTATTCTACTTCAAGGCAATTTATTAAAATGCGGAAATATTCATGTTGCTCAAATCAAAAGTGTGCAGATTTTATTCAAGACTAACTACATATTAGGGTGATAAAATTTTCGAAATCTACTAAAGAACTTTCCGATCATTTAGCGTTTGGCGGGAAATCATCTTCTAAACTTTACATCTTTCCTGCAATCCTAACATGTTTGACATTTTTGTACAGATAATTTATCTACTGAAAAATTAAATCGAAATTCCCCTATAAAATTAAATTTCATGGCACCAGGAAGCCACTAAATTCAAAAAATTTAATGCTACGAATTTTAATCAGAGAAATATCATGCGTAGGCTCTTCACGAAAAATATGGAAAAATTCAATTTTTGAAATAAAATTTTAGTTAGACGTTTGTTTTTTATTTCCTCAAAAAATAAATTGGCTAACACTAGGGCCCAAAGTGTATGGCAGGAGAACAGAGGTGTCCCTAGTTGCTCCTTATCAGGGGTGAATGTTTTAAGGGTGCCTTTCCAACGCCAGGTCATCAGTCACGCAGTTTCCGGCGATGTCAATGCGACCCAGCACCCAAACTGGCCTTATTAAGAAGTACTCCGACGCGATTGATTGCCCACTTAGGTACCTGGTTCAGGTAAACTTGAGCCCGATCAAAAAGGGTGTCTAGGAATCGTCCCTTAACCAGAAGTTCCACATCATCTACATAGGAGGCGAACACCCGACAGCCAGCATTGTTGACGGCCCCCTCGATATCGAGGAAGGCTTCTACTGCATAATCTTTATGCGTGAAGGCTTCCTCTAATCACTTTGCCAATGTATGCAGGGTGGTATCCACCGATCTTTCCTTGCAATAAGCATGTTGAGCTGTACAGGTCTATAAGTCTCTCTGGGGTTTTTTAAAAAGTGAAGACAGACTGATAGGCCCAAAATCCCTAGGAGAAACATGATAGCCTTTTCAGGCATTTGGGATGAACGCAACACTGACTGCAATTATTTTATGTGACATGACCTGTAGGCTTAGATACCCATTGACCTACAGGCCTAAGACCGTAGAGTTTCCATGGTTGGGAATTTTGGCATTTTCGAAGCGTCTACTATCAGGAACCGATATTTTTTGATATATGTAATACCTGATTAGAATATCTCCTCATAATATTAAATCCATATTGATGCCAGTGATCTTTACGGTTTCATGGTATGTGTGCCAACTGTCCGGCGAGGTTAAAGTGGACTAAGACATTTAGACCGCTCGGAGTTCACTCGGAAGCCGTACAGGCGCCTTGTGAGTGTCAGAAGGGAGTGTTTCTCCATACCTATTCCTACAAGTCTCTAAACATCCTGATTTTATCGCGAATTCCCCGCAGACTCTATATAGGAGTTGCCATAATACATGAGTCGATTTTACAGGCAAGTTTTAGTTGAAAGTGAAAATCGCCTGGTGTGAACGGCCTTTCAACTAATCGCTTCCAATAAAGTTGGGGATAAAATCGCCTCATGTGAACACCGTTTAATCTGTCTGCTCTCGAAGAAGCGTCCGCGTCAGAAATTTAAGGCGTTCTGCCTGGAATGCGGGGAAGCGCTGGATGAATATGATCGCATCTTCATCACTACACCTTCTGCGGAAATAGTTATGCAGGGTTCCGAACCTGGCGTCCAATTGTCCAAAGGCCCCCTCTACTGCAGTATTCCAGGGTGAAGCCGAACTTTCGGGTTTGAAAGACTTAGCAAATTTAGTGTTCTACATTTATCATAAGTTATGTCCTTAAGGGTTGACCTATTGATCCGATATTTGGTACACATCTTTAGCGAGCTCAAAAGGGTTTACGAAAAATTATTTTATCATTTCTCTTCTTGAGGACTTTTTCGGTTAATCGGCTGAACTTTCTTAAAGGAAAAAAATGCGTGGCGTTTTTTTTGCTCTCATAGATATGTATGTATGTGGCGCTTATCGTTTGACGCTTTTCTAGAAAGTCAACAAAACTGTTTAATGGCCATAAGCTTCCTGTAAATATATGTAAGTGTTATAGAAACTGCCGGAATTTAGGGAATATTTTTTCTAGGGTATTTGCAAATTATGTACATATGTATGTACTCATAAAAAGGTTCGGTGACCTCAAATAAATATACATACATACATACATATGTACATGCATATACGAATCTTATATAGCAACTGTGCATAAAGATCAGCTATGACGCATAGTACGCACTAAACTAATATACATACATACGTGTGTTTTATATAAAGGTAGTATGTTTATACATACATATGCACATGCTTGTATACCCAGGCCCATAAATGTGTTCGTTTTTTTTTAGCGCAACACATCCCACCGGTTAGTTGAGAATATTATTTAACGTTAAAAAATCTATTTCTTCGCTTTATTTTTAGTATTTTTACACACTCATCATAGTTCGAACACCTCTGTGAACTGCGTGGAAAATATGTAAATACTTAGTCAAGCACATGCGCAAAAATATAAAAAAAAGTTGCTTGCAGTGAAATTTGTTGTTTTGTTTTTTTCAAACTTGTATTTCTATGCTATTCATTTTGAATTCGTCATTCCAAAAACACTGCCTTATACATTTTGTTTAGGAGTTTTCTACGTGTAATTCTCAAGCACTGAACTATGGATGAGCAGCAACGCTTTGATATGCAAATTTTTGGCGATCATCAAAAAAAAAAAATGTAAAAACGAAAAACAGGTTATATTGCAATGCATTTCTACGCCATTAAAGTCAACATATGCACACAAATATTGTGTATTTATATAGGCATTTTATTATTATTTTTTTTTCAAAAGCAGTAGCGGCTTTCATAGAGAATATTTTAACTATTCATTCATTAAAAGTGCACTTATTTGATGCTGGGGAAAAAGTGCTTGTGACTAGTAGCTTATTTTAATACCGGTAGCCAATTATTTATTTGTGAAAAAATATAGTGCTCGAATATTTAAACAATTATTTACATAACCTATAAAGGGAATATTTATGCATATGGGTCATGAACTTAAAAAAAAAAATTTTTGTAATTGCAAATATTTCACAACAACGCAAATAATGGTTTACGCACCACTACATCTGTATCCAAACAAATTTTCGCGCATAATTTTTTTGCTGTTAAAATTAAAAACATTGCAAAAATTAAGCTCACAAAGCCGTAAATTGAACGAATTTATCGAGCCATTGAAAGAATTGGAAGGCAACGCCATAAATGCGCACAGAGGCAAAAGTTGCCAAGATAATTTTAAATTCTCATAAGTATATACATATATGTAGAGTGTACATTAGATCGTACGCAGAAAAAAGTTCGCCGTACACCCCTAAGTCTAAAGTATTTTTTCAAGTCAATAAAAAAAATATAATTTTTTTTACCGAACGTAGGCTCGCTCACCGTTTTAACTGACTTCCACAAAAGGAGGAGGTTATCAGTTCGTCAGAATATTTTTTTAAATTTATTTTTTATTAATTTATTTTTTTTTATGTATGTTACCGCATAACTTTGGACCACTTCAACCGATTTCGAGAATTCTTTTTGCATCGATATTTTTGATATTCTTTTTGAAATTGCCTTGTCACTGCTTGTAAGGTGGTGCGGTCTAATGTAAATACCTACATATCAACATATGTATGTTTATTTGAATGTATGCATATCCAGCAATGACCTTTGAAATTTCTTTGAGGCCAACAATTATGCTTCATTAAGCGAAATTTCAAAAAATTAAAATTTTCACACAAAAAGAAAAATATTCTATTTTTAATACATTTTCAATGACCGGCTAGCTATATTGCTATAAAAGTCTATTTAAATGTCAAGAATTTCAAAAATACATTTGTATGTATGTATGTATGTATGTACTATTTATGTACGTACGCTACACTTGGGAATATAAAAAAACAAAAATAATAATCTCTCACAAAGTTTATTTATTTGTTAATGTTAAAAACACATGATCATTAAAGGGGTTCTGAATAATTGTATCGCATATTCCAGTTTTGAGATGATGTAAATGAATAAAAAAAATAATTAAAAAATGATTTTCTTAAGCATTCAAGGTCAGCTGCTCCATTCAGTATACTATGTATACACCCACTAGAAACAGTCTTCCGTACATAGATTCCTTTTACAATATTCTTTGTGACAAGAAAAAATCGTAAAATTTTTATAAAAATATAGTTCATTCTATAGTATGTCTATTTATTTTTTGTAGAAAAAAAAACCATAAGTTTCCAACTTAGTCTAAAAGTAAAAAAAAAATTATAGAAAATTTGCCAAATTTTCAGAATTTTTAGAACATTTTTTGGTAATCAGTTTTTTTACACATTTTTCAATTAGCATTTGTCCATAATGCAGCACTAAAATTTGCTCATAAAATTTCAACTCAGTTTCTGGGCGCGAATTTTTGCTTCGCACTTCTTTTAAGCAATCCTATCCGGCACTTTGTAAACTTCTTATAAGGGATGTCGAAAAAACATCGATGCATCGAAAATATCGATGTTTTGCTTCGATGCATCGAAAATTTTCCATTCGATGTATAAATAGTCGGTGCATCGAGGCATCTCAAAATGACATCTCTAGTACATCGAACCGCCAAACATCGCTTTGTCTGAAATTCAAAGAAAGCAAGATACAGCTTTATAGCTAATAAAGTTTTTGTATAATAAAGTGCAAGTTTCAATTGCTTTGATTTTTAATATTTTTTCTTTTGCTGATTTGCACTTTGTTATAATAAAATTTTATGAGCTATAAAACTGCATACCTAAAATGTTCAAAAGACTCAGGTTAAAAAGTTCAAAATATTGATAAAAATTTGTTGAAATTTTCTAAATTTTTTTATAACAATGGAAATATTGTTTTGGTTAAAGCATGAGTGATATTTTTATAAAAAATATTAAATAAAATGTTAACTTGAAACATGTAATGAATATTTAAATAAAAAATATCAACACGTGAACACGTTTGTTTGAGTCACCATAATATAAAAGTACATCAAAAAAAAAGTTTTTTAAATTGTTTGAAATTTGCTTTGTTTTATTTTCATAGTGGATGGCAACTCTATGCGTATCGATGCATCGCTGTAAGTTTCGAGGCATCGATGCGAGGAAAATCGTCGGAGTATTTTTACCACTGACATCCCCACTTCTTATTTCTTCAGCCCTACCTATCCCTTTTGTATGGCAAGTCGAACTCAATTAGCGCCTTAATCGGGAAAGCTTGGCTAATTGCTCGATTAGTGGTCTGTCTGAACATATATGTATATAGGATTTTTCTTCATCACGGTCACTACCTTTCTGGTTTTATTACGGTGGCCATAAAAAGATGTAAGCCAATTTTTTTTATCAGGTTTTCTTCAGGTACTTTTCGGGATTTTAAGAGATAGTTTGGTGTGCCTTGTGGCCCAGCAGCGTCATCGGATTGTACCTCTACGAAAACGGCGAGGAAGTCGCTGCAACCAGCCGCCAATTTTCAGTGCAAGCCGCCATGATGAAAAATTTTCTTGACCTGAAATTGAATACCAACATCTAAACGAAGTATGCATTATTTCAACGCTGCTAGTTATAACGCTGCTTACTGCGTGATCACTTTACAAGATGCGTTTTTTCGAGATTAGGTGGAGTGACTTTCCAACCGCCAGACGCAGCAAGTTAACGCCTATAGATTTCTTTTTGTAAGACTACGCGATTGCCCGCAAACTTGAAAAGGTCTGCCAATTACTTTCACGCTATTTACAAACAAAAAACTACTATTTACAAACAAAAAAGTATTTCTCATTCAGATATGGTGTCAACATTTGCTTAGACTTTTTTACATTAGTAACATCAATTATCTGACTCATCGAATTAAAGAATTTTAGGTGCCAACAACCAGGAGCCCGCTGCCATTATGTGACGACGTTCCTTATGTACTAGCTTATTTATATTTATATCATTCTTTATACCCTTTATGTGCATAAAAAGTTTGCAAAATTTAAAACTGGCTATTATTTTTGAAGTGCAACTTCTTTTCGTTCGGTTGGAAGTAATAGAACGAAAAATCTATTGAAGAAGGGAGGGAATGGCGAAGCTGGTTAGGGACGATTAAGATTCTCAGCTTAATATCAAGATTATGATTTACATTAAGATTAAGATTTCGATTGAGATTCAGATTGGGGTTGGGGCTAAGGTTGAGATTGGAATTAAGATATTGATTGGGATTAAGATTAAGATTAACATTAAGATTAAAACTAAGATAATCGTTAAGACTAAGATTAAGATTAATACTAAGATTAAAATTAGAATTATAAGTAATATCCATTAAGTTTAAGATTAAGATTATGATTAAGACTAAGAGTAAGATTAAGATTGGACGTCTATTCCGATGATTTTGTAACTTGAAAATTTCATTACAAAAAATGTTACCACATCTTATCAGCGCGATTCTAAGTACGTTGGTAAAGATTTGTGGAAATTCTTGTATTGCATATTTCACGGAGCAATGTTCTGTTACCAGCTTATGAGATGGAATAGAATAGACAACCCTGATATTCTTTTAAAATCCGGCTCCCCTTTCGATTGAAATATTGAGATGTTTGTACATAAATTCTAAGCGAATGAGATAATTTTAGAAAAAACTCGTAGTTATATTTTGCATATTAAATTTTAAAATGACAAACTGTAAGTTTGAAATAGGCAAAACTTACCCTTGATTAAAAATGTATGGAACAAAATGCGTAACAACATGAACACAAAAGAAAAACAAAAATCAGCAGTAATTTGTATTACACTTTATTCAACTAAATTTAATGGTCTACGAAACTGCATACCTAGAATTTTTCTAAAAATTATTTTGATAAATTACGTTGAGAATTTATGCACAAAATTCTAAAATTTAATTTAAATTTTTAATTAAAAAGGGTAAGCAGAAAATATTAAACGATTTAAAAAATTTTGGGTTGTTCTATTGATGTTCAAAAGCAACGATGCCTTGCCATTAGAATTTTGAAGAGCAAAATTTTTACTTTCCGCTCCAACCTAATGTTCGTTACTAAAAGATTCCAGACTATAATGAATGGAGTGTTTTCAACCGCTCTCTTTTAAATTATGTATTTACGAATTTATAAAACACACGATATCGAAATATTGAAATGTGGGTATTAAATGTTTGGGAGTCCATCTACGAATATTGGTCACATTTAAATAGTAGCTTTTGCAACTTTTACAAAAAAAAAAAAATAAATAAATACATACATACAAACTTATTGCTGAATTTACCATCAATTTTCCAATAAAACTGTAGTGAATATCTTAATAATGCATCTTGAAATTTATTGGCAATCAAAGTTGTCATTTGCATTGTTTTATTTTTCTTAAAATAACTAAAATATATAAAATTTCATAAATCCAATTTTATGTCCGAATACAAGAATTGACATGTACATGCATATGTAAGTAAGTAAACATACTACTTTTAATTTAATTTTCACATGTCTGTGAAAATTTAACTTGTGAAGTTGCGAAATAACTGAAACAATAACAAAAATTTATGTCAAAAAAGCCAAAAGGCTGGCTGACAGATGGACGGTTTAATGAACTTTTTGGTTGAGTGCACTTTGAACTACATACATACATACATACATACATACATATGTGTGTACAAACATATATACATACATTGATGATATGTATGTTCCTACAAATTTATGTGCGTACTTAAGTAAATACATGAAATACCTAGTAGCATACCATGTTAACATGGCACACAGATTTAACTTTACGATTACATACTACATACGATTACATGTACATTAGGCATATGACTTTTATCTAAAATTAAATATGTATGTATGTACACCTCTGGAGAGAGGGCGAGAAATAATGAAAAACTCAATAAAAATAATGTTTTTGTCAAAATTTGTTACAATACCTTTCTTACTTTACATATCCAGCTTGTCCCATAACCCATACACATTTGTATATATGCACTTTATTGGTTCAAAATTGTAAATAAAACGACAAGCTAGTTAATATGTAATGTTATAAGCTTGAGGTAATATTTTATCTTTTTTCTATCTTTATCCCTACCTCTAACCCTTTCGTTGTAATTGCATTTGTTATTTATCTTTATTTTTATCTTTATACTATATCGATAACAAAATCGATAGTAACATCCATCAAAATATCGATAACAAAACCGATACGGATATTGATAACATATTCGATAAAAATATCGATAACAATATCGATTAAAATGTCGATAACAAAATTGGGAAAATATTGATAAAGACACCGATTACAAAATCGATTAAAGTATCGATAAGAAAATCGATTATTATATCGATAATAGTATCGATAAACATGTTCATAAATATATCAATAACAATATCGATAAATATGTTCATAAATAAATAAATAACAATATCGGTTCTTTTATATCGACAACAAAACCGATAGAAATATCGATTATTATATCGACAAAAATATCAATAAATTTAACGATAACAATGTCGATTATTATGTCGATAACAATATCGATTATTATGTCGATAAGTATATCGAAAACAATGTCGATATCGAGATCGATATATATAACGGGAATTCCAAAATAGTCTCGAAAATCTCGAAATAGTTCCGAGAATACTGAAATAGTCTTGATTTTGGTGTGCAATTTCCGTTGAAATTGCCAATTCACTCCCAACCAACCAACCGCCGCTAAAGCAGTTTCACTTCCAAAAGTGAATTTCGCCAAGATGGGGATTCTCATCATCAGTTTCAATGGTTTAAGAGTGATTTACTGGCCATCATGCATAAAAAGTGAGCTCACGCTCCGACTCGATTTTCAGTACAAATTCATGGGCTTGAGCTTACTTCATCAGTCCAAAAACTCAGTCTGAGCTTAAGACTGTGGCCGTACCAGCACGAGTGTGTCCGAACGTTCAAGTCGCCGAAAAGAGATCGTTACGCCAGAAAGCGTCGATGAAATCCATGGAATGATATTGGACGATCGGAGAATAAAAGTGTGTTAGGTAGCTGCGGTAGTAGGCATCTCAACTGAGTGGGTATGTCGCATTTTGCATGAATATTTGGATACGAAAAAGCTATCTGTGCGATGGGTGCCGCGCTTGCTCACAGTCGACCATAAAGGCAACCGTGTGACCACTTCAAAGGAGTGCTTGATGATGTTTAGCCGCAATCCGAACGAGTTTATGCACCGTTTCGTTAGCGTTGGCGAAACATGGCTACACCACAACACACCAGATATCCAGGAATAATCCAGAAGTGCACCAAAGAAGGCCAAAGGGGGTCGGTCGGCCAATAAGCTCATGAGCAAAGTCGATTACCTTGAAAACACAACAAACCGATCACTGGCGAATATTACTCAGAGATTTTGCATAGATTCGATATTGATTTGAAGAAACTATCACATTTGGCCAACAAAAAAGTGCTGTTCCATCAAGACAATAGAAAATAATCAACAATTGGGCTAGGAACTCCTACCCCATCCACAATATTCACCAGATTTAGTCCCTTGCGACTATTTTCTCCTATTTTCCAAACCCCAAGGAAAAAGCTGGGTGGTAAGAGATTTGGGTCGAAGGAAGATGCCATTACTGAAAAAAACGCTTATTTTAAGGTCCTTGAAAATCTTATTATTTGGAAAGAATTAAAAATTGGAAAAATGCTGGAATTGTATTGAATTAAAAGTAAAATATATATACCTTTTATACCAAAAGCCGCTGACTTTTCTAATTATCCTCATACATACGTTTGCATTTATGGAAACTTCACGTGTATCGAATAAAAAAAATTGTTGTAACCAATTTTTGATAGCAGTCATAATTCAGTTGACATGGAATTTTCCATACATTAAATGTACATTCATAGACATGTTTTTTTTAGTACAATTTTTTTCTTGGAGTTAACTGCCGGAATTTTTTGTACTAAATTTTGACAGAAACGTTAATTTTGTTGGGTTTTCATCATTCCTTATCCTCTTCACGCAGGTATATTTGACTTTAGAAAAAAGTCGTATGCTTAATGTATCTATATATCTATTATGTAGCGCGTTAGTTACATATGTATGTGTAAATTAGAATGTGGGTATACTGTAACTTCATATGAACTTATTAGACTCGCGCTTTTAATTGTACAAAAGTTGTGGCACAGTGCAGAACCGAATGTTCATTGAACTTTGCAGCTGATTTTCTATTTAAGTTATTTATCTGCTAATTTTTCGCTTGCTTGCTTAACCGTTAACTAGGTATCTACTTGTAAATCTCATTTGTGAAAGCGTAATGGGTGTGGTAGAAAAATATGTTTTGATGTAGAGTACATTTTACGACGAGTATTACAGAATTGTAAATGTTCTATTTACAGTTTTCACTCCTTATTTGGGCATAATGTACGTAGTACTACGTACGTACGTACCCACTGTAGTGCCATATACCTTAAAAGGTATATCATTGTATTGTGCTATTACTTGGTTACATACATTTGCTTGCAACTATAAACAATATTTCCAATTCCAGTAGCTCAATATATTTATGTACATACACATCTAATAACTACATACATATCAGTTCCCACGAAAAAAAAACAGTAGGAAAACTTAATAAAGTGTCGATAAATAGGGTTCGCGCGAACCATGCTTCTAGGCGTTACGTTGGATGCTATACGTTTTTTTAGTTAAATAAATTGGGTGTGACAGAACAAGCGACATTGCGAGCTAAACCTTGACAGCTTGTTGGTAAACAATTTCCTAATGATTAGAGATTCGAATGTGAATAATTCAAACGTCGCACTTTCAGACAGAAAGTGCTCTGACGTCTCTTCGTCATCAAGACAAAATGGCATTCCGTCTTCGTGGTCAGTCCAATCCGTTGTATGAGGGCGCGCTGATCAGCTGGGTACCCTGTAAGCAACCTAATGTGGGCTCTATTTAAAAGATATATCGCCAATCTAACGAAAGTAGCGAAAGTTTAATCAAAGAACGTGGACCGTCTAAGATACCCTACTGCTCCCCAGTACCCACTGTGTTCTGAATTTATCCACTCGGTAATCGTAACTCTCGAAGAAGACCAACTTAGTTCACAAAACTCTATAAGGACGGACGCCATAGACAAGTATCACCTTCACTTGAAAGACTATGGGACATTTGCCCATCGTGAAACCCCTTACATACATGTCTTTGGGCGAACCAACTGACTCTTCGCACAGAGGCTGTATTATTAGTATCCCTGTATCCAAGCATGGTAAGGATCCATTTATGCAAAATAAGGTAGCTACTAGAATACCAAAGTGCCTTAACACATCCGATGTAAATACCTTCTCAATATCGATAAAGACCCCTAAGGCATTTGGCTTCCGCTCTATTCCCGGCAGTTTATCTCGGCAAGAGCAGGTTTAGAGGACTAACCTTTCTGGTAGGCATGTTGGCTGAAATGAGCCGGTCTATAAAGAATTGATATAGATTTCTGTTAGATATACACCGGCTTTTCCATATCCTTGAACAGAAATTATGGAAGCACTTGATAACAAAGCTTTAACCCTGCTTTGGGGATGATTTCAAATCAAACAGATCTCGATGCGACTAGTTTGTAGATAAATTTGATATACAAATATAAAGTCAATAAATGTGGCGGAGTGAGATGTCTATGAGTCTCTGGAAGAGCGCAGGATAGATGCACTCCAAACAAGGGAGCTTTTAAGGAAAGAAGACTAGGATGACTATTTTTATTCACTCACCGCTTACATTTACAACCGCTCTTTACAAATTTGCTCCGTATTTTAGCTACCAACTAAGTAACAGTTTGTTCAACATTAATTTTATGTTAGATCTATGATAGGCCTTAACATCAATCTTCTCATGTACATGTTTATGTATGTAAGCACATATGTAAAATTTTACTCATCACTGCTTACTCATCAACTAATTTATTTTGCCTTCTGTTTGCCATTTAGCCGCCATCATTGCGCCTATTTTATGCAACACATTTCCCTTATCGCATTTCTACATTAATTCTACAAGTGAACGGAGCAATTTAACAATTGTAGCAATTACTTCATTTGATTATCTTTCTGAAAACTTCACGTGCTGCTGTTTATATGTAGATATATTTAGTTTGACTCGTTGACGCATATGTCTACAAAACTTATGGTTTTTCTACCGAAAAATGTTGCCACCTCAGTGCCCTTTCCGCACAAATACTAAGGAGAGCGCAATGAGAAGGCAGCATTTTTTGTAGAAACGAAAACGCCATTACGTTAGGGCGGGTAAAATTTTTTTGACATGCACGTATAGCATTGGAGAATTCTACGTGTAATTATAAGCAAATGTTCTGAAGAAACACCATGTTGGAGTTTGTCAAATTGCGAATATAGATTTCGAAGAAAATGTGAAAATTATTACTGTTGCGCCCTCTGGTAGAAGTGTTAAGAAAAAGATGAGTGCAGAAATGGATTCCTCATAGCAAAAAACCCCTTATTACATATTTTTATACAAAATTTAAGCACTTTTTTACGACACTACAGCAAAATGCTCAGAAACTTATTTTCGCAATTTGTCAAATTCCAAAGTAATTTTAGACCCATGGTTTATTCGGCAAATTTGTTTAGAATTACACGTAGAAGCCTTTTGTGCTATACGCGCATAGTCGAAAAAATCTCCCATACAAATTGACCCGCCCTAATGTATGTAAATAATTCGCTGTAATAATATTTAAAAAAAGTCGCGTTTCTACTCAGTCCAAATGAACTGTGTGAAGATTTCATTTAAGGGTTAAATTACGTTCCTCTAAACAGCAAGTGGTTTTTTAATAGAAGCTTTTTATGACATAAGTTTTTTCGAAATTTTCCATTGCCGGCCGTGGCTCGAAAGCAATGAGATTTTTTTTTCCAGAGGAGTAATTTATATATTTCGCCGACGAATCATAGAGCCTGGATCCTACGGTGTGGCAGCATCTATACACCTTTAATCTTTCGGCAACGGCGCCGCATAAAAGCTCATTTTTATAAAAGCCGCCACAAAGTAGTAATTCATCATCGACTTAATCGGCAGATCAGCTACCTACAAAGGATAATTTTTAAGTCTTCATTCTTTTGTTAATTGATATTAATATGTGTATGTATGTATGAATGTAAGTATATATGTACATATTAATACACAATGGTTTAACAATTTCTCATACATATTTATTTCCAATTAAGGCGGACATAATTCTCAAAATATTTAATTGCCACTCAGGCGCTTTGAAATTTATGACCGAAATGCCGGATGCATTTAGGATAAATATTAAGAAATGTATCATCGCTGATGATAAAGCTATACAAATGTTTGTATGTACGTATGAGTAGATATGCACATACATATGTACATATGTAGGCACATAATAGGTATCAGAAAAATGTCGTAAAACATGCAAGGCGCGCAGTTATAAATCAAACTTGATCTTTTAATTTAAAAAGCAGAGTATTTTAAAATTAATTAGGGAGTGTCCTTTGAAATATTAATAAAAAAAAAGTTGATATATGAGCAAGAAATCGGAAGTACAGTTCAAATCTGTATTATAATTAATGCATTTATTACCCGCAATATATCAAGTTTTACATTCCTTTTTTACATGAGTTAAGTGGTTATGGATGACCAGGCATATTTGTATTTTTGTGAATTTAAGAAACGGCCATAAATTGTTCTGTACTTAAAAAACTGGTCATACTATTGTTGCAACGTAAAAATTGGCAATGTATTGGTTTTTGGTAATTGAAAATCTTTAAAAAGTTTTCGATAAAAATAAGGTGTTGGCCATCCAAAAACTAGGCATAAATTTCTGGTAATTTAAAACCTCGGCATGTTGTCGATAATTGAAAAGCTGGACATATTCTTTTGATAATCTTAACACTGAATAAAATTTTTTGGATATTTAAAAACTGGACATAACTTTTGGCCGAAAAAATTGGTATGAAATTTTCGTTCATTTAAAAGCTGGACATACATTTTTAAACATTTAAAACGGGACTTAATGCATTGGTATTTTAAATACTCAATATATATTTTTAAGTATTTGAAGCACTGAACATGTATGTATAAATTCTTGATCATTCAAAAATGGTAAACAGTTTTAGGTAAGAAAGTTGTGTACGTAGATTTTTGGTAATTCAGGCATTGGGCATTCACTAAAAAGGTTTTTATGCGAAACAAATCTTTTGGTTATTTAAAAAATTGACATAAAACATGGATAATTTTAAAACTAAACATAATTTTGGTAATTAAGACACCGAACATACTCTTAAAAACTGGGCAAACATAAAGTTTTTTTTCGGTTATTTAAATACTAGACATGAATTTTTAGATGTTTAAGAACTGGGCATAATTTTATGGTCATTTGAAAACTTGACATAAATTTTGGCCAAAACAAATTGCACATACATTTTCGCGTATCTTAAACGTATGCATCATTTTTTGTTTAGACAAAACTAAGCACCAATTTTTGGTAATTTAAAATTTGAACATAACTTTATACAATTTATATATGAATTTTTAAGCTTAAGGTCAAACGAAGAATAAACATCTTAATTCTAACACAATGGAAAATTCCCAGAAGCGGTTTGTTCTTGTAGTCCAGGAGATTCTTTGGCGGTCGTTTAGACGTGAAATCATTCTATTCGATCTCTCGGAAGTTATCTTAAAATCGAGATATCGTATAATTAAGGTGTGAAAGGGGTTATAAAAATACCAGGATCGAGATCAGCGGCCCTAGAAACGAGAGTTGTACAAGAGTCCCATTTTCTTTTGGGTTCTTTTAGTTGGGTTCTTTTAGTTTTTTTTTTTAGCAAATAGCAGTGGGTGTACGCTGACGTCCTTAGTTTGCATTTGCCATTTACTAAAAGAGTTGTGTTTAAATTTTTGCCCTACGCAGATGCGAAAGATGCACACTAGCTAAATAAAATCAGTAAATAAAAAAAATGGAAAAAGTTAGCAACTTTTGCATTACATATAGCATTAATTAATGTCAACAGCATTAATAAAAAAGCATTTTGAATTGTTGAGGCTGTCAGTTTGATTGCGTGCTTTGTCTGAGACACTCAGCACGATATCGACAAAATAATAATAAACAATATGAAAAATTGAGGCTATTTAATAAATAAATATGTAGATGTATGTATATATGTACATAACCATGTAAGAATTTATGTTCATATGAAAGATGCGAGCAGACTGAGAAACACTTCCTCCAGTCACATGAGAAGATTGAGTCACACAGCTGGCGGAAAGCACGCAGGATGATGGATAATAAAAAAGATGTGCGTAATTGAGTTAATTAATTACTTTCGTTATTCCTCATTTTACAAGTGAACTTGTGGATGTACATATAGAAATACATTAGTATGTCCGGGAACTTACTGGCACATGTATGCACACATGTAAATAGGGGTGTTCCAGAATTGTTTTAAGTTCAGTGGGCTCAATATTTGGCTAAACTTTTTTATACATATGTATAATTTTCAAATATACTGAAATTTTTGAAGAGTTGTTTTTATAAAGATAAGAACTTTTCAGCTTTGAAAAAATATTTATTGCAAACTCTAAATTAAAAATAAAATTAGGTTAAAAAAAATGTTTTTACATCATTTTTTTAGAGTTGTCTAAAAAATTTGTTTTCCAAGACCAAAACTTCACATCTTCAATAATACACCTTCTTGCATCTTTTAAGGTCAGTTGGAGATATTTTATAAAGAGATTTATCCAAATATATTGAAAAGTTTTTGCTTTTACGCTATTTTTTTTTTTTAAATTTCGAGATTGTAAATTTTTTTATTTTTCGAGTTTTTTTCTTTATATGTATTTTTAGCCTTCAAACGAATCCATAACCATTTTTCCAACTATAACACTTTTCGAAATATTCAAAAAATAAATTTTGGAGAAAAAAAAAGTTAAATTTTTTTCCTTTGGCGCAACTTCATTATACAATGATAAAAAAAAACGTTCTGACCAAAATTCATCCAAATTAAAAATGGTCGATTCCAACTATTAGTCAATTTGACATGATTGACCTTTTTTTAAATTTCCTCTGCACATAAATATCAATATTTTTTTTAATTCTATTGCAATTTATTTGTTTTTGTTATCATTTGATAGTATCATTGCAAATGCATGACGCTGATTGTTGTTGTTGTGTTCGTCACGTATTGCAAATTATTATTAAATTACTTATTGGCGGCAAATAAACATTTCGTATTCGTAGGCAGCAACAGCTAAATGCAAGCAACCGTGGCAGCCAGTAAGCAGAACAGATTATAATTTATTGTACGTGGTATGTAGTAGTTGTTGTTGGTAATATGTTTTCTCTCAGAAAATATTGCAAACACAAAGAATTCAAGTGAAAATCGTTTTTCACTTTTAAAAATATGGACAAAATTCTAAATGTAGAGTTTATTTTTAAAATACGAGGACAGCTTGCTAAGTCTGAGACTTTTTGAATCAAATACATTTTTTTTTCATCATCACACTGCAGCTTTCAGTGGACGTTTATATATTTTTCGGCACTGATTTCCGATAGCAATTTCTTCAGGATTTTCATAATTTAGCTTTTTTCCATTTCCATCGAAATTAACAAATTCAAAAAATCATGTGCTTACCAAATTTTCCCCGTACCGAACTATTTGTGTTTTAACACAGCACAGAAATTACGAGTATTATAATATTTATTTATATTATTGCATAATATTATTTTGCTCGATTGTTATGTGTGTGTGTGTTTATTGTTGAAAAAATATTTAGAAAACTTGGAAAGTTGGCAGAAAAATTTCTTTCTCTTTCGTATTTCATTTCTGCAAATAAATATTTAAAAATTTTATGTGATTTTCAGTGATTTGTGGCGCTAAACTCTCCCAATTTCATTATTAATTTTATTTCTTGCGCTTTATTTTGTATTTATTTTTTTGGCGTCATTTCACAGCTGCTGTTTTTATTCTTCGTGTTTTTTTTTCAGTTAAAAATAGCAAAAATTTGGAAAAGAAAACGCAATACATATTTATTCATGAGGTCTTTTCGATAATACCGATAAAAGTAATTAAAAAAAAAAAAAAACAAAAACATTTTTTTTGTTTTTGCTAACAAAAAAATTGCTTAATTTTCCCAGTATTTTTTTATCACAGAACAATCGGAAATTTTCGTTTTTTAATCTTCGGTATAAGTAAAATAAATGAAATTATTCTAAACTTAAGGGGAGTTGAGCTGAGTTGAGTCGAGATAAGTAAAAGTGAAATGAGTTCAGGTGAAGTAAGTTTAGATAAGTTTAGGTGAGTTAGGGTGAGTTAAGCTGAGGTAAGATGTGAGGTGAGACACGGTGAGTAGAGATGAAATAACATTAGCCGCGGTGAGTTGAGCTGAGAGGACTTGAAGTGAGGTGAGGTGAATTTTGCTGAGCTAAAATGAGGTGAGTTGGGGTGAACTGAGAGGAGTTGATATGAGGTTAGTTGGGGTGGGACGAGAGAAGTTGAGGTGATTTAAAGTGAGCTGTGGTGAGTTAAGGTGAAATGCATTGAAAAACATAACACAGCATAGCATACCATAACAAAAGATAACATAACATAACAAAGCATAACATAACCTAATATCACATAAAATACAAAGTAAATCTGGCTAAGATAGTAAAAAGTCTTTCGTAAGACAAATGAAATACAGTTGGAAAAGTCTTGAAAAAAAGTTCTCTCATTCACTAATCGTGGTGAAAATCTATTTTGGGAGAAAGCACTTATATCTCATTTAGCTCGCGTCGCTCCAATAAACGCAATGGCCGATTGAACAAAGCACAGGCGTGCAATCGGAGTGATCCCAGTTCGAGTCTCGGTCAGCGTATTTTTTCCTTCTTTTAATTTAAACTTTTTTAATAAAGTATTTAAAAGATTATTTTCTTTTTTAATTTATACATTTTAATGTCTTAAAAAGAAAAAAATATATTTTTTATTTCATTTAATTTTTAGAAACTTATTTTGTTGTTTTTTTTAAATTTATTTTTTCTTTTTTAATTTAACTTTCAGATTCTATCCTTTTAAATAGAAGACTATTTTTTATTTGCTTTTAATTTTGAGGAAATATTTTTTTCAATTAAATATTTTTTTTTTTCTTTTTTTAGATTTATTTTCTTTTAATTCTCACATTTTATGTTTTAAAAAAGATTTTTTTTAATTTAATTTAATTATTAGAAGCTAATGTTATTTATGTTTTTTTAATTA
>NW_016161095.1:0-2759 GCF_001687245.7 Rhagoletis zephyria
TTTGTTAGCATTTAGTGTATAATTTGTTATATAGTATATATATAGGAAAAACGTTGAAATTATCGAGCAAGCATTTCCTAGTACTATTTTTGAATATCTGGGCAAAAAATTGGAAGTTAGAGGGGGCCAGAGCCAGAAATCTCTATATGTACGACCAAGACAATAAGTCCCGAAACGTTGTTTACAGAAATGTATTGCAGTTCATTTCATCAATTTGAATTGCTTAACTTTTTTAGTATGTTTTTGATGAAACTATTTGTATCCTTCTTTCTTACATTTAAAATAATTGCGTTAAACCAGACATCACGCGGGCGAAGCTGCGGGTAAAAGCTTTCATAACAATATAATGAGTATTAAATAAACTAAAGAAAATTAGCCAAAACTTGCTAAAATGTCGCGTCCAGTACTTATTTGGTTCACTGTATATGTAACAGAAGTCTGTGGCAGGCTTTCCCAAAGTGGGTACTGCCAGCGTATGCCTGGGTGCCGCTAGTGCCTAGAGTATACTAGTGGTGTGGGCAAATTCTTTAAATTTCCGGTTTGATCAAACTTCAACATGGCGGCCAGAAAATCAAAAAAATTTGATTAAAATTACCTTCAGCGGCTCGTCAAACCCCATACACAACACAAATGGCTTGCAGCAAAGGGATATCTCGCTTGGTGAATCTTTTTATTTATGTCAAAAAACATTGAACTAAAACCTTTAAATAATTTGTGTGTATACTGAAACATTTTATAATGCATTTATTTTTTAAATTTTTATCCGTCATCATCAACAGTGGTGTTGGTACCTTCTACACATTGTGAAATANAAAGCTTTCATAACAATATAATGAGTATTAAATAAACTAAAGAAAATTAGCCAAAACTTGCTAAAATGTCGCGTCCAGTACTTATTTGGTTCACTGTATATGTAACAGAAGTCTGTGGCAGGCTTTCCCAAAGTGGGTACTGCCAGCGTATGCCTGGGTGCCGCTAGTGCCTAGAGTATACTAGTGGTGTGGGCAAATTCTTTAAATTTCCGGTTTGATCAAACTTCAACATGGCGGCCAGAAAATCAAAAAAATTTGATTAAAATTACCTTCAGCGGCTCGTCAAACCCCATACACAACACAAATGGCTTGCAGCAAAGGGATATCTCGCTTGGTGAATCTTTTTATTTATGTCAAAAAACATTGAACTAAAACCTTTAAATAATTTGTGTGTATACTGAAACATTTTATAATGCATTTATTTTTTAAATTTTTATCCGTCATCATCAACAGTGGTGTTGGTACCTTCTACACATTGTGAAATATGCTTGCAATGTTTTCTGCAAACATTTTTGTTACAATTAACACAACAAATTTTTGTTTTATTATTCCTGGTACATATTCCTGGTTTCGATTACTGTTGCGTAGCTGGTTCGCTTCTATATAAGTTTAAAACCATCCTTGTTTTTCTAAAACCTAAGAAAATGAATATCATTATAGTTACAGTAATGTTTACGCAAAGTATCTATAAATTACACATAACAAAATACTTACAAAATAACAATTTAAATTTAGATCCTTATCACAAACTCACTTTTCCAACTATCTTAAAAAACATTGCGAATTACATTCAAATTTTTTTTATGAGACACCGACTTTCAAAACAAATATCAACTGAACGATATAACGCAGCAAGTAACAGCTAATTGTGAAACATGCTGCATCTCAAAACTTACCAAGTCACTAAGTGGCAGTGGCCGCCCTGCAGGAAATGGGACTAGTTTGAAGCTAACTATTAACTAATCAGCATTCGACTAGTGGTAACTATTTATTAACTATTTCCTTTGGCCGTAACTAACTACTTTTGAAGGGCGGTGGCCGCAGAATAGTGAGAACTGGTTTCCTCTGCGTTAGATGTCAACTAACTTGTAGCTAACTAATTTTGGACATAAAATATCAATAACAAAACAAAGTGTTACTCCTGCACGACTTTACAACTTTCTTAAACTTAGTTTTCTCATAGATAATTAAAAGTTAGTTATTTATCGAACTCCAGCAAAAAAGCTAATTATAAGTTGGTTATTTTAATCAATTGATATTTTTTTTCTGCATGGCGGCTACTACAAGTAGTATTTGACAACCACAAATTAAATTTTTTGCGGCTAATTTGCCGCGGCACGCCCTCCGAAGGGTTAAAACATTTTTAATAAAAAATATGTATTTTTACTTTTAGAAGTGTTTTTTTTGCATATACGAAGTATAAAAATATGCATGCTAGGAGAAAGGGGGTTTAAACTCCATTACAACGATATCAATTTTTAAACTTTTTTTTGAAATATAAGACTTTTAATTTTTTGAAGATCTGACCTTTGTACTCTTTAAATAAGAGCAAGAGGCGGACCACGTATATATACATACTAGCTTATACCCGCGGGTTTCACCCCGCGCTTTTATACAAATATGAAAAATAATTTATTGATGTTAGGTTTTATTTCTGTGCCCATTTCGTTAAAGCTCGTTATTTTTTAAGCGAGTTAAGGTATTTAGGCCGTTTACAACTTTGAAATTTTAAAATCTCGTCTGCTCGCTAGGCATACGAAAGATATCAATCCCTCTAAATTTACCTTAAAATGGTTCCAGGTATACGACGTGTGAACGTGTAACCTTCTTGGAGGTGCCTCGGCGGGTTCTAATATTTCCAACTCAAATTTAGTAACCTGGCCTTGATAAAATACCACTTCTCATTACTGTAGCAAATGCCTCAAGAGAGCTTTAGATTATAAGGCC
>NW_016161095.1:6481-18207 GCF_001687245.7 Rhagoletis zephyria
TTTAGTACGTAGGTGCAGCCGTGATGTTGCAAGTCGTGCATACTGCTACGCCGGTGTAGTAGTACTCATGAGAGTTTCCTCTTCACGGGCGTCATCCCAGAAAAAAAATGTTTTTATATTCAACACCAATATTGTAACAACAAACCATTTTAAAATCAAGGGACCATCCTCAGTATCCGTGATACTAATTTCTTTCCATATATCTACTGGTAGTATACTAAATATTCACCCAGGTACAAAAACAACTGATTCAGTCGAGCGTGAAGCTACGGTATGATTGCAATTTTAAAAATAATTTAAGTATAATTGTATTCAAATATGATAAATATTATAGTTTATATCCTTTAAAATATTTCTTTCGTAAAATCAATAGCTTTGCATATGGTAAAGCACAATTTGTTTATCGAACGTATAAATAAGATTATCAAAAGTACCACTAACTTTACAAATAAAATTAAAAAAATCCTTTTATAATTAATAAATAATCGGTCTTTTAAAAAGAAGAAAAAACTTACTAAGAGTACTTGTGTTTGTTTACAAAATTATTCAGTAACTCGCCAGCAACTCTCCAGTAACTTAATTTCTAGGAATTCGCTCTCATAGAAAAAATACCAAAAAAAGTACGTGAACGCAAATCCAGTAATAATTATCAAGTTTCATGAACAGGTGATAAATTGGTTGTTTATTCACAGCAAATTCCTAATAAAACAATATATTTTATATTTGAATAGGTTTATTTTGTCACTTTCGACAATAAAAACCCAAAAACAGTTTCCCTATTAGTTTAAATTGCATCCAGAAAGATGCCATCAGCTGTTTTTCGTCCTAGCAAATTGTTACAATTAAAAATTTATCCAGTAAAAATGCAGTAAAAACTTGGAACTTCAGCTGTCATTTTCGCTCTCTCAATTTCCCCTACTTTGCAAGTTTTTGCGTACGAAAACGCCAAAACATGAAAATCCGTAGAAATTTTTCAGGATTTTACTGGAAATGGGTGAACAAACAAAACTATTGTTTATCTTTAACGTTGTTTTGGTAAAATAATTCCTTGAATACATACTTTTTAAAAATAGTATTCAAAAGGAATTTAAAATGGTCCCAAAATTTTCCCCTTTTTTTACAACATTTATATGCATTGCCGAAATGGGGCTACCAAAAAACGAGGTTATGTAACNCTACTTTGCAAGTTTTTGCGTACGAAAACGCCAAAACATGAAAATCCGTAGAAATTTTTCAGGATTTTACTGGAAATGGGTGAACAAACAAAACTATTGTTTATCTTTAACGTTGTTTTGGTAAAATAATTCCTTGAATACATACTTTTTAAAAATAGTATTCAAAAGGAATTTAAAATGGTCCCAAAATTTTCCCCTTTTTTTACAACATTTATATGCATTGCCGAAATGGGGCTACCAAAAAACGAGGTTATGTAACTGACATCACTTACTTTATTCCACCATGTTTGTCCACTATGTTATGTACTTTTATCAGTACTGCAAAGCTTTTGACTGCCATTCGGTGACAGGTAATAAGATCAACGGAAATAAGGTCAATTGACTGGTGTAATAATCTTTTTAAAAGCGAAATAAAATCCATTGACATTATTGCTATTTCAAGCATGAAATTTGCTTAGCTTCGCGGCGGCCTGCGTACCCCGCGTGACCGGCGCGCCACACCACGTCACGCTACGCCGTGCAAATTGCAGATAGAGGGTATTAATGAATTTAAGCCCTTGATATTTCACATTTTTATATTTGTAAGTTATTGGAAGATTTCTGCTATGTTTTGGCAACAACTTGTCTCCAGTAAAAAATCATGTAATTTGTGTTTCAAAAGTGTGTGAAAACCAATCAATTAATTAACATGATCTCGGTTCCGATATTAAATAATCAATAATTGTTTATACCCGCAATTTGGCACATTGGCTTGAATGTGCCATCTAATAAATAGTGTCGTCGTTCTTCTTAGCTGCTTTTAAGTGATGTCACAAATTGCTGGCGGAGACATGAATACAGTGTAAGAAAATTCCTTTTCTATAATTGTTTCCTTATAGAAAGGTTGGTTTCTTTTCCACCTTAGACATTCCGAATGTATTCAAAATACACTAATTTAAAACACAGAATTCCTTCAGTGTTCCTCCGGGGTTTTTGCACATGGACTGTTTCTTCAATTTAATAGTGTTCGCTTTATATTTGTGGAACGAAACATGTTTTGCAAGTTCTGGATCATTTCTACACTCTTTTTTTCAAATATTTCTTGTATTCCAGCTGTGTTTTGCGTTTGGTTTTTCGCTTCGTGTTTTTACTATATTCGTAATTTTAAATTTTTCCAATAAAATCAATTGGTGGTAGTCAATGGTTGTGTGTCGATTAATAGCACCACACTGAGGAATTGGCAATAACCTTTGTCATTGAATCCTCTGGGTAGCGACCGAACACTGGTATGTGAGCGAGTAAAGTGGGAGGGCGTAAAACCCCGCCTGCGCTGGGTTTGGGTCCCCGCCACGTTAAAACCCTACCCTGTTAAAAAAAACACATGCCTCGGATAAAGGCTGACGTCACCGCCATCCATGAAATGCGATGGACGGGGCGAGGAAGGTAAGCGTGGGGCCTTGCCACGTCTACTACAGTTGCCACGTAAAGGAGCGGAAGTCGGTAATGGATTTGTGGTGAGAGAGAGACTCCGTCGCCGAGTACCAGCGTTCACTCTAGTAGACGAACGTCTAGCCACAATCTGCATCAGAGCNGGCCTTGCCACGTCTACTACAGTTGCCACGTAAAGGAGCGGAAGTCGGTAATGGATTGTGGTGAGAGAGAGACTCCGTCGCCGAGTACCAGCGTTCACTCTAGTAGACGAACGTCTAGCCACAATCTGCATCAGAGCGATATTCTTCAACATCTCGCTCATATGTGCGAGTGCCCCGATNAGCGGTCCGAGATCGGCGCAACCTTTGTATTCTCTCAATCGTGCATCAGAGCGATATTCTTCAACATCTCGCTCATATGTGCGAGTGCCCCGATGGAAGAGAAGGACGAGGCATTCAAGGATCTCTTCTATGAGCGCTTAGAGCGTACATATAAGCGCTGCCCCGGCACGATGTCAAAATCGTGCTTGGCGATTTAAATGCCAAGGTGAGCAACGGAGGGACCTTTGGCCCCACTGTCGGAAAATTCAGCCTCCACATAGAAATGTCCGATAACGGGCTGAGGCTGATCAACTTCGCCGGGGCCCGAAACTTAGCAGTATGGGGTACTGGGTTCTAGCATAAAAAGATCCATCAAGCTACATGGGTGTCTCCAGATTGAAAAACGGGAAACCAAATCGAGCATGTTGTGATAGACGGAAGGCACACTTCCAGTGTTTTAGATGTACATGCGTAGACTCCGAGGGCCAAACATTGATGCAGCCAATATACGACCCCACCTCGGAGCAGGAAAAAATGCGCGCCCAACAATGCAAGGAAAACTCAACGTCGAAAAGCTCCAATCAAAACAGGCCTATGGATTCGCCACTCGACTCCCACACCTACTGTGAGAGAGCACTCTTAAGCAAATGGACATACGCGAGCAGTGGAACCACATTTCCCGCTTATTACTGGTACGATGAGGAGTGTCAAGAAGCTGCAGAGAAAAAAGGTGCCGCCTACAGGACCACGCTGCGATCGGGTGCAAAGAGAACCATTATAGGGAACTGAAGAGGGAAGCTAGTAGTATTTGCCGCAATAAGAAGAGAGAGGTCGATATACGTGAGTGCGAGGAGCTTGCAATGCTGGCCGACAGAAAAAACACTCGAAATTTTTAGCGGATAGTTGAGCGACTTACGGAAGGTTTCAAGACTCCTGTGGGAACAACCATGATAGGAATGTTAATCCTGGGATCCCGTACTTTTTAAGGTCCCAAAAATCAAGGTATTCTTGGCAAATAATTCCAGGATTTTCGGGATTTGTAATTTGCACTGACGGCAATAATAGAAATTCCTTTTCTTGACCAATATTGGCTATATATTTTTTTTTTTTAATAATTAATATTTTTTTTTTATAAATGTTTAGCTCATTATACATACAACACCGCGTGATAGTAAATTTTAAACACAAATATCAATATATTCGCAAAACATGGGTCAAATATAGTAAAATTACGTTTTTAGTTTTTCACTCCGACGTAAGTGGTTCAAAATAAATATAGTTTCATGTTTCATTGCCATATTTTTCANATTTTTTTTTTTTAATAATTAATATTTTTTTTTTATAAATGTTTAGCTCATTATACATACAACACCGCGTGATAGTAAATTTTAAACACAAATATCAATATATTCGCAAAACATGGGTCAAATATAGTAAAATTACGTTTTTAGTTTTTCACTCCGACGTAAGTGGTTCAAAATAAATATAGTTTCATGTTTCATTGCCATATTTTTCATCTATCGAGCAACCCACACTTTTTCACAATAATACTAGTATTTTTTGTTCATTATTATTTTCAACTTATATTAAGAATTATTTTTTACATTTTAGTTTGATATGCTTTAAAAGCGTGTTTTTTAGTTTTTTGAAACTATATTTTATTTTTAATTTTTTAGTTCGATTTTTTTTAGAAGATACTCGATCATCCTTTTTACGTGATTACTATTACTAACGACAGCGAGGTGCAGCAACGAGTAATCTTCTAAGTCATTAATAGTACAAGTTATAGTAACAGTGTCACCCCGATTTAGAAGATATTCAAAGATTTCTATTTTGACAATATAACCAGCGAAACTCAGTGGTGTAACATTTAAACTATTTTTCACAATCGGCTCCGCGATTGAAAAATGCTCGTACAGCATCGAAATGATTATTTTCTACTGCTAAAAGAAGTGGCGTATTGCCAAATTCATCTTTGCAATTAATATTAGTACCGCTGTCAAGCAGTGGAAGATAGCGTTACATCATTTATTTTCAGCCATAGTCGGGATTTGAAATCATGTCTGGTAAGTTCGTTGTCTCGCGCCTACGACTTGCGCCTTAGCACGCTTGGCCAACTGTGCAACTGATAGGGATAGAATGTATTAACACTAATAAGCCGAGTGCTCGAGTCGGAAAGTAAGTAGACGGTACGCATGCGCAGACAGCGTAGTTGTCTCACTTGCTCTCACACAGAAGCTGTGTGAGGAAATTACTTAATCCTGGCGATCCTAGTCAGGATAATGAGATAAATTTATGAAATTATTATATTGTCGCTGATTCTTGATAAGTGTACAAAGTTTGAATTTAATCTGTCCGTTTAAAGTGGATCAAAATCGAGTCCAAAGGAGTCGGTTACAAACATACAGTCAGTCAATAAAGTTTAGGTACAGCGAATTTTTTACAATACGGGCAACCATTTTTTAAATATTTTATTATTCGATAATTTCATTCAAATATTGCACTTTTTATTTACGCTCTCTAGAAAGAAGTTGAGTGTGCAGTTTTTTAGCCCATTCAATTTTAGTATAACAAAGTGCAAGTTTGTGGTGGCTAGGACTTACCATTGATTTTTAGGAATTTTTGGTGAAGGTGTCGCTCATTTTCTCCATATAAAATAATGTTTGATAATTTTTTTATATGGAAAAAATGTGCGACACCTTCAACAAACAAATTCCTAAAAATCAATGGTAAGTCCTAGCTTCCTCATACTTGCACTTTATTATACTAAAATTGACTGGGCTAAAAAACTGCATACTCAAATTTTTTGTAGAGAGCGTAAATAAAAAGTGCAATATTTGAATAAAATTTTGCAGAATTTTCTTTAATTTTGCACAAGGTTTGGAGCTTTTCTTTTTGGGGTCTTTATTGTAGAATTAACCATATGTTTATAAAAAATTTTCGAAAAATAAAATATTTAAAAAATTGTTGCCCGTATTGTAAAAAAAATCGCTGTACCTAAACTTTATTGACTGACTGTACATACATACAAACATACAGGTGAAGTTAATAAAAGGTGTTAAAAAATAAATAAAAATTTTTAATATACTACGCTTTTATAAATGGACTAATAATTACAAAATAATATTTCTCAGTCCCATAGAAATTGTTTTGATAACTCTTGATTTTGAAATTTTAGCAAAAGTCATTATAAACCATTTATGGATTGAAAACGAAAAACGTGGAGCGCATGCAATACAACGAATTGGATTTAATAGTCAATAGTCAAACTACATAACATAGACCTAAAATTTCTACAGAGAAAATACAAATTTGAGATCGATTTAATAGGTTGAACAAAACCAACAACCACATGATCAAGTCTGAATTGCAGCGGAATAGCTGCGCTTGGTTGTGTTGGCTTAACAAATGAAAAAATGGGAAAAAAGCAACAATAATGTACAAGGCGAACTTAGCACAGTGCGCAGGCAACTGGCTGAGTCAGTGGGATCGTCGGTTCGAATCCTACTGAAAGAAGTATGATGAGTAAATGTGGTGATTTCCGAAATAGTTATCACTTCTACCATTTTTTCAAATCATTTTTGCTTTTCCACAATCAGTTTTTCATTAAAAACGGCCTCAAGCTCAATAAAAATTTTTGAATATAATTGTTATAAAGCCATAAAATAACAAAAACGTATACAAATTAAAGGTAATTTTTTGTTTAATTTATATAAAGTATTCAATTGTATCACTAATTAGTAATTCTTTTGTTTAAAATATTTATTATAAGAAAAATTGTTATTTTTCCTTTTAAGTGCTTTTGTTAAATTTTTATAAAGGAAGCATACAAATATGCATATCAGAAGAAAGGGGATANCCATAAAATAACAAAAACGTATACAAATTAAAGGTAATTTTTTGTTTAATGTAAATAAAGTATTCAATTGTATCACTAATTAGTAATTCTTTTGTTTAAAATATTTATTATAAGCAAAAATTGGTATTTTTCCTTTTAAGTGCTTTTGTTAAATTTTTATAAAGGAAGCATACAAATATGCATATCAGAAGAAAGGGGATCTGATCGCTTTTACAACGGTATCAATTGTTTGAATATCTTTTGGTAATTTTTTTGTGTAAAATATTTTTTTTTTTTTATAAAAAAAAGTTGTTTCCCCTTAAATGTGGTTTTTCTCAAATTTTTATATACGAAGTATATAAATATGCATTTCAGAAGAAAGGGGTTTAAGTGCTTTCACAATTTTTTAAAAAAAGGGTAATATTTTTTTTAATATTTATTTTATAAAAAAAGGTATTTTTTCAATTAAATGTGTTTTTTTTTTAATTTTATATGCGTAGTATACAAGTATGCATATCAGAAGAAAGGGGGTTTATTTGCCTTTACAACTATACTAACGTTTTAAAATTCGGTTGTTAATTTTTTTATAAAAAGGATATTTTTTCCTTTAGTTATGTTTTTTCTCAAATTTTTATATACGAAGTATATAAATATTCATATCGAAAGAAAGGGGGTTTAATCACCCTTACAACGATATAATTTTTTGAAAAAGCAGTTCATAATTGTTTGAAATATAAAGAATTAAATTTTTCGAAGACCTGAACTTTGACCCCTTTTAGCAGCTGTAATATAAGTTTGTACAAAAAAAGTTATATACTGTTTAAATAAGAGCAAAAGGAGGACTACGTCTATATTTTTAGGTTTTTAGTTATTTAAATGCAATAATTAAATATAATTTTTTACCAATGGTCCTATTTCGAACTTCGAAGGCCCATATCTCGATTTCGGAGGCTAACTTCGAAAAACGAAGAAATCACTTTTTTACCTATGATGAAAACTCTTTAAAAAAATTGGTTTGGTCCATACTCGTTAAATAATGATTAGANTTCGAAAAACGAAGAAATCACTTTTTTACCTATGATGAAAACTCTTTAAATAAAATTGGTTTGGTCCATACTCGTTAAATAATGATTAGATAATGATTGCTAATTAACCTTCGTTTGTGAAATTCTCTAATTCATTAAACAATTAGAATTAGTTCAACTAATTCCCATTAGATAATTGAAATTTTTATTCCAATGGTAAAACTAATTGCAATTAGTTGCCATTAGCAAAAAAAATTGGTTTACCTTTACAATTAGAAATCTAATTGACTTCTGCTAATGCAATTAGATATTAAATTAGCTCGAATTAGAATCAATAATTTTTTTTTTTATTATTGAGCTAATTGAATATCTAATTGCATTAGCTGAAGTCAATTAGATTCCTAATTGTAAAGGTAAACCAATTTTTTTTGCTAATGGCAACTAATTGCAATTAGTTTTACCATTGGAATAAAAATTTCAATTATCTAATGGGAATTAGTTGAACTAATTCTAATTGTTTGATGAATTAGAGAATATAAACCAATTGCATCAATTGCTAATTCTAATTGGAATTTAACATGTATGGTTTGGTCCAATACCCAGATAAAAGTTGATTTTGCCGCACAGTGTNGTTTGATGAATTAGAGAATATAAACCAATTGCATCAATTGCTAATTCTAAATGGAATTTAACATGTATGGTTTGGTCCAATACCCAGATAAAAGTTGATTTTGCCGCACAGTGCAATGCTACTTTTTTTCAAGGGATTGTTGTCAGTATCAATTTTGAGTAAATTAGCGTCCTTAAATTTCGAAATATCGAAGTTTCAAGAATTTCTGAGATTTACCGTTATATGAAAAGTGGGAGTAATTTTAGTCCGATTTCAATAGTTTTCAACGTTTACATGGCAAGCACAATAAGCGTACCGAGTTTGGTACAAATTTGTCGAACGGTTACCGAGATACAGATATGTTGTCATAAGTGGGCTGGGTCACGCCCATTTTCCAAAATTTGATTATAAGCATATTTTTTGCTAACGGGTTAGCCAACAACTGTGCCAAGTTTGAGAGAAATTGGTGGAGCGGTTACCAAGCTATACACATGTAGTCATAAGTTGGCGTGGTTACGCCCATTTTCCAAATATTTATATTATTCTTATTTTTCGTCTAAAAATCATTGTAAGTATCAATTTTGAGTGAATAAGCTTCATTAGTTACTATCGCAGTTATCATATTTCTGAAAACTACCGTTATATGGGAAGTGGGCGTGGTTACTTACCTTGGGTAAAGGGCAATCTACATACCAAATTTCGTTAAGGTATCTCAATTTTTGCTCGAGTTATCCTGTACACTGACGGACGGACGGACGGACAGACAGACATGTCTTAATCGACTTCTCTTTTCATACTGATCATTTATGTAGACATTTGCCTATATCTATCTCGATTCGTTTCGGCTGTTACAAACAACCGTTATGTGAACAAAGTTATAATACCCTTGTGCACAAGTGCGCTCGGGTATAAGAATTTAATGCAATGTATTTAGAATAAAAATATGGGTACCAAATGCAAGAGGAAATTTCTTTAGAATTTAAAAAGATTTTAAATTGTTTGAATTCACAAGGGCGAATAGGTAATATTTTAAGCTGATAAAGTTAGAATTTCGATTCGAGGATGTTATCGAGTTTATATAAGTCCTTAAGACATAATTTTTTCAAAAACAAATATTGCGAAATTTCAAGGATACAATTTTAAGAGGACATTTTCAATACTTACCAGTCCTATGCACCAAAAAATTTAATCTGTTTAAATTCTACAGAATTTCCTCCTTAATTTGTTACCCATACTTCTTCTCCAAGCACGTTTCACTAAATTTTTTTAATTATTTTTGAATTACTGACGTCAGAGTGAAAATCCTACAATTTTACTATATTTGACCCATGGTTTTGCGAATATATTGATTTTTGTTTGTAACATTTACTGTCGCACGGTGTTATATGTATAATGAGCTAGACATTTAAAAAAAAGAATATTAATTATTAAACAAAAAAAGAAACATAGCCAATACTGGTAAAGAAAAGGAGTTTCTATTATTGCCATCAGTGTAAATAATCTCTGGATTTTCGGGACCTAAAAAGGCCGGGATGCCGGGAATAACATTACTAGTATGTACATATGTTTTTTGCATAACCCAATGGCGAAAGAAAAACTTATCCGATTTTTTTAAGTTGAAACTACATTTTTACTGGATGATATGAGTAGTTCACTTGCAAACAGCGTTATGNCCTAAAAAGGCCGGGATGCCGGGAATAACATTACTAGTATGTACATATGTATCTGGACTCACAAATCGGATTTTACGATTACTGTTTTTTGCATAACCCAATGGCGAAAGAAAATCTTATCCGATTTTTTTAAGTTGAAACTACATTTTTACTGGATGATATGAGTAGTTCACTTGCAAACAGCGTTATGTGATTTTATGATAGTAAGCCAAAGATTAAAAAAAAATTACTACGAAAACAAGTAACATCTAAATTTAATTGTTTTTTTATACGTTTTTTCTATACGACCTAACGCAGTTCTCTAAGTTTATCAGAAGATGGGGACTTTTGAAAGTTTTTAAATAGGTATGATAGCGACTTTTGCAAGAGAGAGTAGTTAACATTTGATGCTCTTTTTTCAAAATATAGAAAGATTTTGCACTGGATTGTTAGTGGACATGAAACTATTTTAAATACTGGTATGTTACCCATCAAAAACTAAAAATCGAAAAAATTTTACATAGCGCACTTTGCAACTGAACTACTCATATACAAGGCCGAAAAAATTAAGCACGAAAAAAATCAATTTTAAGCGCTTAGATAAGCACTAAAACATTGATAAATATGTTTGCAGATGTACTCTCAAAACTAGGANCAATTTTAAGCGCTTAGATAAGCACTAAAACATTGATAAATATGTTTGCAAATATACTCTCAAAACTAGGAGTGTTCCGATACAAGTAAATACGAGTATGTACTTGATACTTTTGTTTCGATACCAACTACTTTTTGTACTCACATCGCTGTTTCGATATCTACTTGTTATCGAAAGAAAAGTACTTGTATCGAAACAATTTGAACAAGTTCCATCTCTTGTCGGCAAATTTTTTCTGCGGAAAGAATCTTTAACAGCGTCATTTTTGTGCAGAAATTGTGGTCTTTAAGCAATGGCACTGCCAAAATCGAAAGTGTGGATATATTTTACCAGAGTAAGTGACACTACAGCAAAGTGTAAGCAATGCTTTAAACTGTAAAATTTTGTGGCAACACGTCCAATTTATTTAAGCATATAATGAGGTTTCAGCCAACTTTCAGTGAAAGAAAGAATATTATAATTACATTCAAGGCCTTTAAGGTATACGTTCGTTAATTTAGTATTTAAGCCTCTTACATTTTGGTAATAAATACTTAAAGCAGATTTAATAATTAGTTTTTTGATTCAGTGTTATGACGGGGAATATTAGCTAAGTTATTTCCTTTTTTGGGCCTATATTCGAATTCACGAACGAAAGCTCCGGAGGGCCAAAAAGAACTACTAAGAAGCGCATTAAAATTATCTAAATTTACGTCAATTTTAACTGAGGCAATATTTCTTTCGTATTTAAAATTAAATTTTCTGATGCTTAATTCGACAGTTGTAATTTTTGATGAGATATAAAGATTAATAAAGTCTTCGGTAGTGTCTCTCGAAAATCTAGAGACAAAGATTGACTTCTTTGGCGGAACCACATTTAGTTTCCTTGTATCAGACTGGAGTACCGGCGTTAGTAGTTGAGGATAGGGAAGGCGGTGGAGGCTGTCCAGATGATGGCTTCACTTCAATGAGGGAATTGGAAGATACTTCAGGCTCTTTATTATCCGAAGCAGATTTCGTTACACGGTCTTTTGAGGCTGAGGATTCTGATGCTGGAGGACA
>NW_016161095.1:18232-18557 GCF_001687245.7 Rhagoletis zephyria
TTCACACAAAGTGGAGGGACCTACAGTTTTACGCCGAGTCCGAACGGCGATTGTATTTTTATGAGAAGCTGTTTTTCATGGCAGAAATACACTTGGAGGTTTGCCATTGCCTCCCGAGGGGCGAGAGCTGTTAAGAAAAAACCTTTTTTCGAAAATTTTTTGCGATGTTGCTTTGACCAAGGCTCGAACCCAGGCGCTGCGGAGTGGAAGCGCGCACTGCTTACCACTACACCAGGGATTGGCAAAGGGTGCTGTTTTTGTGACTTTAAGCCTACTCACGTTAAAAACGGAGGATGAACGAACACCACCGCAAAGCGTGCTGTCT
>NW_016161095.1:18673-28957 GCF_001687245.7 Rhagoletis zephyria
TTGGACGGTTGCCGAAAGCATGACAGCTTATGTGAAAGACTGGCGAAGGCAAGATACCGCAGTTAGCTACCTTGATTTGTTGCAGAAGTCAAACCGCCACCTTTGGTTTGTTGCTGAAGGCGCGTTTGACGTGTTGCCGAAGTGATGATACTGTAGTTCAAAAACATTCAAAGACACTTGCTTGTTNCAAGATGCCGCAGTTAGCTAACTTGATTTGTTGCAGAAGTCAAACCGCCGCCTTTGGTTTGTTGCTGAAGGCGCGTTTGACGTGTTGCCGAAGTGATGATACTGTAGTTCAAAAACATTCAAAGACACTTGCTTGTTTGAAATGAAGCATTGATATGTGCATATATGTATACATACTTACGTACGTATGCATATTCACAACTAGCCAGCAGTGAGCAATGCAATTGAATGGTAGATGCGCTATAAATACATACATACATGCATACGAGACGATAAATTACCCTTTACCACATTCGTCGTCATTTCAGCAACAAGTCAGATGATTTTCAGCAACAATTCAAATGGCTTTCAGCAAGAAGTCAGGTGATTTTCAGCAACAAGACAAACGACTTCTGCAACAAATGATGACTCTCATGTTTTCGGAGCCGTTCAACTGCCACGTTTGCTGGTTTCGTGCACGATCATTCAGAGTACAGATTTGCCGAAGTCAATATCAGTATGAGCAGTTATAAGCATCGTNTATTTTAACTACATTGCATTTGAGTATGGAGAGGCAACTATCTGGAAGTATTTTACATAAAAAATTTACTAAGTATTGCCCGGTTTGTAGTTGCAGTTAAAGAAAACACATGAAAAGGCACGATTTTTTTTAAATTCGAAAAAATGTAAATATTTCAAAAACGGTGAGACTTTTACCTGAACATTTTTTGTTTATCAGTGAGCTCACCCCCCCACCTACCTTGCCCTAAAGTTTGGCACGTTACTTCTGGGACACCCTGTATAGTCACATGTGTTGTGAGAAAAATTTGTTCGTTGAGTTAACAGAGTGCGGTGATAACGTTATGCTGGCGTCTGGTGAGAAAGTGGGAGTTCATGCTGTTGGTAATATAAAGCTAAAATCAGAATTTTCTGACATTACTTTAATAGATGTGTTTTATGTTCCACAATTCCACTCCAATTTTTTATCTATTTCAAAAATTGTTGAGAGTGGTAATAAAGTTGTGTTTATGAGTGGAAGGGCTGTTGTCAGAAATAAGTTTAATGATATTCTTTTTAATGCTCTTTTGCAAAATAATATATATATAAATCTCAATTGTGCAAACATAAAGAGAATTTTGCTATGCAAATTGGTGACAGTTCAAGCGAAAAAGTCAGAATTTGGCATCAAAGGTTCGGCCACTTAAACTGTGGTGATATATGTAAATTTTTTAACGAGAACATGGTCAAAGGCAAAGAAAAGCTGAATAAAACTGAATGCTTTAATTGTGAGATTTGTGCTACTTGCAAAATTAGGAAAACGAGTTTTTCCAGCTACAAAAGAGTTCTGTCAAATCAGCCCATAGAAATTATTCACACTGACCTATGCGGGCCGATGAGGGTAAAATCTAGACGACTACACGAGATATGCTCATGTTTACTTTTTGAAGCACAAGTCAGAGGCACTTGAATGCTTAAAAGATTNACCTTGCCCTAAAGTTTGGCACGTTACTTCTGGGACACCCTGTATAGTCACATGTGTTGTGAGAAAAATTTGTTCGTTGAGTTAACAGAGTGCGGTGATAACGTTATGCTGGCGTCTGGTGAGAAAGTGGGAGTTCATGCTGTTGGTAATATAAAGCTAAAATCAGAATTTTCTGACATTACTTTAATAGATGTGTTTTATGTTCCACAATTCCACTCCAATTTTTTATCTATTTCAAAAATTGTTGAGAGTGGTAATAAAGTTGTGTTTATGAGTGGAAGGGCTGTTGTCAGAAATAAGTTTAATGATATTCTTTTTAATGCTCTTTTGCAAAATAATATATATATAAAGCTCAATTGTGCAAACATAAAGAGAATTTTGCTATGCAAATTGGTGACAGTTCAAGCGAAAAAGTCAGAATTTGGCATCAAAGGTTCGGCCACTTAAACTGTGGTGATATATGTAAATTTTTTAACGAGAACATGGTCAAAGGCAAAGAAAAGCTGAATAAAACTGAATGCTTTAATTGTGAGATTTGTGCTACTTGCAAAATTAGGAAAACGAGTTTTTCCAGCTACAAAAGAGTTCTGTCAAATCAGCCCATAGAAATTATTCACACTGACCTATGCGGGCCGATGAGGGTAAAATCTAGACGACTACACGAGATATGCTCATGTTTACTTTTTGAAGCACAAGTCAGAGGCACTTGAATGCTTAAAAGATTTCGTAGCGAAAGCTGAAAATCAAATTGGAAAAAAGTTGGAGACTCTTAGGAGTGACAACGGCCGAGAATACGTGAATGAAGATATGAGAAAGTATTTGAGTGTAAAAGGTATAATTCACCAAACCACAAGCCCATATACGCCGGAGCAAAACGGCATAGCTGAACGTTTTAATAGGACTATTGTTGAAATGGCGCGCTGTATGTTACAGCAATCGAAGTTACCTCATAATTTGTGGTCTAAAGCGGTGAACACTGCTATTTATGTAAGAAACCGATATTCAAAAGTTTTGCAAAATACTACTCCATTTGAGTTTTGGTTAGGTCGAAAGCCGTACGTTGGCGACATGAAGGTGTTTGGTTGCGATGCGGTCGTTCTAAATAAAAAACCTGGTAAATCCAAATTTGAACGAAAAGACTGCAAAGCGTACAGGTTCTATGATGCTGCCAACTAATCAATTATCGTGGCAAGAGATGCTATATTTTTTGAGAAAATGTTTACAACTAGTCCTCAATCAAATCAAACTGACGAGGAACCACATAATAATACATTGCCATTATTCTACGAGCAAGGCACGACCATTATAAGTGAGGGTCAAGCTTTTAGTGGTCAAAATTATGAAAGTGAGCCTGATACCGTACAGCAAACTGAACATGAGAATAGTAATGAAGATTCTGATCCAGAGCAGATCGTAAATCCTCAAGGAAGGCCTAAAATTTTGAGAAGTGGTACTGTTGGAAGGCCGCGGAAAATTTCGCAATTGACCCTGTTACAAATGTTTTAAATTCTATTTCATGCGTGGTGAGTGATCCTATTACGATAAAAGAAGCTCTAAATAGCGAAAGTTCTGTGCATTGGAAAAACGCTATGGACGCAGAAATGATGACGCTAAGGAACAATAGTTCTTGGGAGTTAGTAGAAAAACCACCGCAGAAACATATTATTGGTTGCAAATGGGTATTTGCAAGAAAGAGAAGACCTGACGGTAGTATCGAAAAATATAAAGCCCGGCTTGTTGCCAAAGGCTGTTCCCAGCGTGAAAATATTGACTATTTTGATACATATTCATCCGTACTATTCGAGTTATATTGGCCATTTCAGTCAAATATCAACGCTTGAAGAAGTCGATATATGGCTTAAAATAGGCCGGTAGAGATTGGTCCGAGAAGATAAACGATATATTGTGAAAATTTGATTCAATCGATCAAAATCAGACTGTTGCGTTTTTTATAGAGTAAGCTTTAATGAGATGAGCATAATCGGGGTCTATGTTGACGACCTGATAGTCGCAAGCAAATCAAGGGAATCGATAAGCAATATTTTAGAAAAATTGAATGAAAGCGGTAGGGCTGTAGATCGAGGTCCGATTCAACATTATCTTGGCATGCAGATCGAAGTCGGGGAAAAATTAAAGTTCACCCGAAGTCTTATATCGCGAACTTGCTCGATGAGTCGATCATGACAGATTGTAAATCAGCATTTACTCCGATCCCAAGTGTATGTACACTACAAAAATGTTCTAAGCTAAATTGTGCTGATGATTCAAGACCTGATATATCATTAGCGATTTCAAAATTGTCGCAGTTTTGCNAAATGTTCTAAGCTAAATTGTGCTGATGATTCAAGACCTGATATATCATTTCCGATTTCAAAATTGTCGCAGTTTTGCAATCATGCTCATCAAGAACATTTTATTATAGCGAAACATGTTTTGCGTTACTTAAAGCACACTAGTGACGCATGTTTGCAGTATGCCAATTGCAATGATTTTGTATGCTACACGGATTCCGATTGGGCATCTGATGGGTCCGATAGAAAATCTTATAGCGGCTTTGTCATTTTCTTTGGAGATGGTCCAATACAATGGGAATCTAAGAAACAAAATGTAATCGCTTTAAGCTCAACCGAAGCCGAATACATTTCAATGTGTCAAGCTGCCAGAGAGGTGATGTTTCTAAGAAATTTGCTGAGAGAAACCGAGTTTAAGGAGTACATCGAATTTCCAACGGTTATCTACTGTGACGATCAAGGAGCTGCATTTCTGGCGAGCAACGGCACAACAAAGAAAAGGAAAAAAGTTCGTTTTTAAATTCGGTACCCAAATCGGATTTTATAGTGTTCATAATGCCGTGTGTTAAAACAAAGCTTTAAAAAATTGCAGAAGCTATTGTTTTTGCGCTTTTTTCCGGTGTGGCTATTGTTACTTCACATTAGCTTAGGTCGCATATAATGGTTACTGCGAACCTATTGCCATTAATGGACTCAGGCAAGGGTTCTATTGTGTCTATTACTACAACATCAAATGGTTTGCAAGGCGTTAGGGTTAGTACTATTTTTTTTAGTTTAAGGTTCTACTTTATTTAATAAACATTTCTCACAGCTTTTTACGAATTTAGCAATAACGCGTGTCATATTTTTCCAAAAGTATTTTGTACGTAATTTTGCATAGAGTTTTTTGTTTCCGCAATGTCCGCCTGATATCGGGTCGTTATGGTAAATTGTCATGAGTTTAAGTTTCTTGTCGTCGTCAGTTATTGTTTCCACAGGGTCTGTTAGTATAATTTGTAAAGATTTTAAAACTTTGTCTCCGCTAATTTTTAAGTCCGTAATCAAAAATTTTCCAAAGAATGTTCAAAGTTCAAAGTTCCAGTCTTATTCAAAAGAGTTTTAACGACGGGTATTTCATGTTAAAAAGGTAAACTAATGGTCGGTGATCAGATTTTTACAGTGTGTGCCAAAAACGTATGGTCGAAATAGCTTGATTGCGAGATATATTGCTAGAAGTTCGAGTTCGATAATTTCCTTTTTTTGTTCTCCTTTATTGAAAGCTTTAGAAGCAAAACAAATTGTTAAGTCATCGCCGTTGTGGTTTTGGCTTAAAATTGCACCGCATCCGGTTTTAGAAGCGTCGACTGTAATTATGAATTCTTTGCTAAAGTCAGGATACTGTAAAAGTTTAGAAAACATCAACGAAGATTTAAGTTTTTCAAAAGCTTGCTCACAGGAGTTATCCCATTTAAATTCTAAATTTTTTCTACTCAAACAATTTAAGAGTGCTGCNCTGTAATTATGAATTCTTTGCTAAAGTCAGGATACTGTAAAAGTTTAGAAAACATCAACGAAGATTTAAGTTTTTCAAAAGCTTGCTCACAGGAGTTATCCCATTTAAATTCTAAATTTTTTCTACTCAAACAATTTAAGAGTGCTGCCAGGTATAAACCGTCTATAATAGTTTGCAAATGCCACGAATCTTCGCACTGCGTCTTTATCGCATGGCTTTGTGAACTTTTAATTGGCGTATATTTTTGTATCATCTGGCAGAAGACCTCTAGCTGAGCACTTGTGTCCTAAGAAAGGCTGGCTTCCAAAACGTATCAATACAATGTTTGGAAACTGTTATACTGCGGTATTCAAACTGTTTGTATATGCAAAGTTGCGACACATTGTAACCATATACATTGCATATTTTAAATACTCAATATACCAATGAACAATTTTTATGAATTTTCCATTTTTAAAACACCAATGGTAACCAATAACAAACGAAGCATCAACTTTGTTTCTGATGCGCTAGCGATGCGTTTCGATAAATTTTCGGATGCGTTTTGGAAAAGTATACATCGTCAACATTTTGTAGTTCGGCATTATTGAACGTTATACTTTGTACGTATGCAAAGCAATTGACGTTTTGGAAGTCAGCCAAAGTTACCTCAGATCGTAGAAAATTACATTTATTTGGGTTAAGTCGCAAGTGGAATTTTCTGCAAGTTTCGAACACTTTTCTTAAATTTTTAAAATGGTGTGCCTCACTGCATCGAATAACTATTACATCGTCGACATACATAAAAGCTTGGTTAGGTGAAATACCGGAAAATGATATAGACATCATTCTTAAAAACGAGTTAGGTGCTACATTAAGACTAAAAGGCAAGACCTTCCAACGGAAAGCTCCGCGATCAATGCTAAAAGATGTAATATCTCTCGAATTTGTATGTAACGGAATTCGGTGAAAACCAGAATACAGATCCAGAATCGAAAAATATTTTGCTCTTCCAAGGTTATCTAAAATGTCGTCTACACGTGCTAACGGAAATTTGTCTGCAATAGTTTTTTGTTTACTGTTCTAAAGTCTACGTACATACGGTACGATTTTTGACCTGTTGGATTTTTTTTTAGTACTAAAATTAAAGGACTGTTGTAGGAGTAGCTTTCCTCGATTAAATTGTTTTGTAATAAAGTATAGACTTGTTTGTTTATTTCTTCGCGTTGTGAATATGTATGTTTTTTATGTAAACTCGTGTTTGGTCTGTCAGTCTCAGTTTTTGTTCGTGAAAGTTGTTCAGAGTCATAAGGTCGGATTTTAAGGCAAATACGTCGGAATATTTTGAGCAAAGATCAAGGAATTTATTGTTAGCATAATTGGGTACTTGCTTTTCTAAAATAAATGTTAGTTCTTCTATGCGTTTCGGATCAGATGTGGTTTCGTTAATTTTATAAACGTTGAAGTTTGTTATGTCTTCGGTTTGAATATTGAAATTTCTTATGTATTTTACTTCGTCAGTAGTATTTATTAGTTTTAGTATCGGGTTTTTCATGTCAACGATACATTTCGCTATAAAAATACCACTACAAACTTCCTGAGCGTCTTCAAAAACGGGATTTTTGGATTTACCCAAAGTAAATAACCGAAAAACTTCGCATCTAGGTGGAATTACTAAGGTGTCGGCAGTAGTACCATGCAAAATTGAAACACTGATCCTTTCTGTCCCCAAACAAATGTTTATGCTATCGTTTGCATAGTTAATTATGCATTTGTTTATTTTTAAAAAGTCTTTTCCGAGTATGCTGTCCGAAGGAATGTTAAAGCTGTTATTTACAACGTGAAGAGTCTGCGGAATGATAATGTCTGATACTACCAAATTTGTATTTATTGTGCCCAAGGTTTGGACCGTTTCTGTTGTTACGCCCGTGATATTAATAATGGGCCGTATGAATAAAAACTAAGAAATTGCTTTTGCTTGAAATTTCTTACCTTTTACTTCAATTTTATTTGAATAAATTGAGTAATTGAGTAATTGAAGAAAAAGAAATTACTTATTTTTATTCATACGGCCCAATGTTATTGCTGTTTATTGCGGATTTGCTTGTTAGGCTGGTAAATTTTATAAGGGAAATGTCTGCTTGAGAATCTACTAAAAAAGTGCATTGCTTGTGAGAATCACTACAATTCATTTCAATGAAATCGGAATAGTTGAGATTTAGACAGTAAATGGATTTTTATTCTGTAAAAGTCGTTAATTGTTCAAGTCTAGCTCCCCCAGTGTCCGAACATTGGCAGAATTTCGTGTATTTGAACGCGTATGATTGTAATTTCTACTGCTTGAAGCCTGACAGTTTGTTACTATTATTGTAGTTATTTCATCTATTACTGAAACTATTATTCCTATTCTATCCTATTGCCACTTTGAATTGCCGTTAAACCTGAAATTGTTGTTGTGATATCTGTAATTATTGCTGCATCTAAAACCTCCTCGAAAATTAGTTGTTCGTATGGGACGTGACCTAAAAGTCAACACCTGCCGCTCTTTTACTATATTGTCATGCTCCACAATCATCTTCGCTACAACGTCTTTCGAGTCGCTGAAGGTTGACGATGCTAGTATCGACTTTACCATATCTGAACGGCTGTTTAGCCTACAAACATTTATTGTTTGCTCGACTGCCATCTCGTGAGCTTTCGCTTGTGTCAACCCTTCAATAATAAGCGAATACTCCAGCGAATCTGAGAGCTCCTCTACCTATTTCGCAAAATCTGAATAATTGTTGTTATGCACATTCAAAGCTGCAATTTTACCAGCGACAACTTTCGAGTTGTCTGGTTTTATTTTGCTGAACACCGCTTCTTTAATTTGACTAACGGAGCTTTTTTGCGCTGGTAGGAACTCGCGAGCTTTAGCTTCAAGTTTGGATTTCAAAAATGCAATAAATGTTGTAGTTAGGCTTTCTTCTGACAATTCTTCAATAAGGGTAATTTTATCAATAAAAGAGTTAAGTGATAGCGGGCCAGCATTATAATTTTCCCTTATTATCGAGGTGCATAAACTTATAAATGATTTCTTTTGCTCAGGTGTTGCAATTTTTGCGGAGGTATTTTGAAAGAAGTTAATATTTGGTGAGCTAGTGGTTACGTACGGAGGGTCGTCGAATCCCAAAAAATCTTCAAGAAAAGACAAGGAAGGTGCCAGTTGAACGTGCGTCAGTAAATTATTCGTCGTAATCTGCGTCAGAATACAAAACGTTTTCTGTAATTAATTCGGCAAAATCTTGTGGTACTTTTATTTTGCAACCAATTTTACAAATCACTTAAGTAGCTTTTCTCTACACCGCGATAAACTTTCAATTAATGACTTTGGCTTAACCCTTTGATTGAAATGCGAATTTTATAGTATTAAAATGTTGTTATAAATTTTTATTAAAGATTTTTTATATTCCTCTAGCTTGCCCTCTTTTGTTTAGATAGGACGACTTTGTAACACACGTTTTTTAACTTTTGCAAAATCAGTACGCAAATCTTTAAATGCAGTATCAAAATCTGGCATTTGACAAACCCGGCATAAATGTAAAAAAAAAGTTGATTTATTTAAATTAGGGCAGAAAGATGTTGGATTTTGTACACAACTACATATAGTACACAGTAAAATTTTCAGAAACGGCCTTAAATCGGAATTAATTTTTGTTTAAAAAAAAAGTTGTAAAAGTGGCGATCTGCTAGCACGGCCTGGTTTATAAGAAACACATGTATATGTGTATGATTTTGATTTTATCAAAAAATAAAAAAAAAAAGTTTCCAGCACTCGGCGAAGCACAGAACATAATATTTTTTCATATTGAATATTGTTTGATAATATCAAAATTTTGAATTAAACGTTTTGGAAAAGTTTTCGTTAACCATTTTNGGTTTATAAGAAACACATGTATATGTGTATGATTTTGATTTTATCAAAAATTAAAAAAAAAAGTTTCCAGCACTCGGCGAAGCACAGAACATAATACTTTTTCATATTGAATATTGTTTCATAATATCAAAATTTTGAATTAAACGTTTTGGAAAAGTTTTCGTTAACCATTTTCAAGGCACTGTTTATTAAAAATTTTAAATTGTAATTTAATTTTAAGAAAAGTTGCGTGACAACATTTTACCTAGCTAGTGTAATTCAAAAATGTAAGAAAAATCATGTATGTAGGTCAGAAAAACTCTAAGTTATAGAACACTTGAAAAAAGGGAAGTTGGTTTGATACCAATAATTTACACGCGGCTGTAGTTCGGAAATTCCATTAGAAACAGTAACAAGAAGTATGCACACATGTATATGATAAAGTATATATATATTGCCAATTTTAAATATGTAACTGCATGAGAGTAAGTATATACATAAGTATAAGGATAAACTTTTTTGTTGTATTCAAATATATACTATATATATATATAAATACTAATATAAATACTAATATATATTAGTATTTAGTCTGCTTCTAATAATAACGACCCTGCAGTATCTTCCCCTTCCCCCGTTGAAGTTGTGGCACCGCCATCTAATCTTCCAACGCTTACTCTACCCTCAATTAGTAACTCAGTTACTCAACCCCGTCCGCCGGTAATCGAGTCTAATACTAGGAGACTGGTTGTGGTTCCCCCAAAGAAGTCTATATTTGTATCTATGTTCGGCTCCGCCCGAACTTAGACTTTCTTACTTGTTATGGTTAAATTACTGACAGGCTCAATTTCAAGTCCGTCTCTTCTGGCTGATGTAAGCTTTAATGTTCCCTCACGCGTATCAAGATACTTTTGTCCCATATTTCTGAAAGCTTGTAAAACCAATTTTGAATTGCACGACCCACTCCCTTGCTTATGCC
>NW_016161095.1:31245-40206 GCF_001687245.7 Rhagoletis zephyria
GAATTTCGAGGGATACTGCCGAGGACGATATAAAGTTTTACATCTCGTCCAAAGTTAAAACTGTCAACTTAAGTATCAGAAAATTTAATTTCAAATATGAAAGAAATATTTCTTCATTTAAAATAGACGTAAATTTAGAAAATTTTGACATGCTGCTTAGTAGTCCTTTTTGGCCCTCCGGAGCTTTCGTTCGTGAATTTGAGTATAGGCCCAAGAAAAATAATAATTTAGCAAATATTCCCCGTCAGAATACAGAATCAAAAAAACTGATTACTAAATCTGCTTTAAGTATTTATTATCAAAACGTAAGAGGCATAAATACTAAATTAAAGAATTTATATCTTAATGGCCTCGAATGCAATTATAATATAATTTCTTTGACTGAAACTTGGCTCAAACCTCACACTTTTAATTCAGAGATTCTTTCAAATAATTATCATATCTACAGAAAAGATCGGGAGGACAGAGTCGGCGGTGGCGTACTCTTTGCCGTAGACTCTTCAATACCATCTGAAGAAGTTAGTCTTCCACACATTGAATCTGCAGAATTCAAATGCATTCGTGTTCAGGTTGGAAGCGGTTTACTTACTTAGCTCTATGCTATATTCCTCCCCGATCTGACTTATCAGTGTATTCACAACATGTATCTTTACTGAAATCAATTAATTCAATGATTAAATCCTCTGATTCATTGATTGTGTTGGGTGACTTTAATTTACCAAATGTATCATGGAACAGCATTGACAATGATATTGTACCTTTCTCGTCTAGCGCGTGCAACAACGTATTTTTAGAGGAGATGGCTGAACTCTAGCTGAATCAAGTTAATGAGGATTTTAACTCTCATTCCAGCACGTTTGATATATCAGATCCGCTTTTCAGCATTAAGAAAGCGATACTCTCCTCTCTCAATAAGTGAATTATTGACATAAATACATAAAATCAGCTGATGAATTTAGTTCTGTAGCTGAACAGTTTTAGATCTCGACACTTAACAAACTCCTGTCTATCGTGACTCGGCACAAAAATTTAAAATATTGGTTCCGTAAGTCATGCGGACTGCGCCCCTCGTGCGGATGGGCGGGAATGGAGGGTAAGAACCGTTGGGATTATTATTATTAGTATACAATTGTATTTAATAAAAAAAAATGTACATGGTAAAGTGTAAAGTACATACATATGTATGTATGTTCATACCATCAGGTCCCACGAAGTCACCTTCCTGCGTACCGTTGCTCGACTTGATTGCCATGTAGAGCTGTGTTGCCATGTAAAGATGTGTTGTCCTAGTTGTACCTGTTGTTGTTCTTTTCACGCTGCTATCGCACCCTGCTCAGGGATATGTATATTTATGTTGTTGTTCGTTTTTATGTGTGAGTTGCTAGGTGGCGTGGGTTACTGTTCAATTTTAACGGTATACGTATGTATATTTTGTAACGGAGTTGCGGTTTTTAGCATTTTTAGTGGCGTTTCTCCACCAAGAAAACCACTTTCGACACTAGCAACTTCACTCGTTGGTTTTCGCATTTAATGAAAAAAAAATATTGTATTTGTTTTTGTCTAAATTTTGGTACTACCGTTTTTTTTTTTGGATTTTTTTTGTAGTTTTTTCCACCGTCATTGCACGCCATTACTTATGTGTTTTAAAGTCTCGTTTTCTTTGTTTCTAAACAAAAGTATTTTTAAATTTTTTTGTGGTTTTTTGAAGGCTAATTTTATTTGTAATATTTTGTATTGTTTTTTAAAGTTTTTATAATTTTTTGAATTTTTTGTTTTTTTTTGGCTTTTTTTAGTATTTATTTCACCACCACCTTTTAGTTGATTAAATAGTTCGATTTTATTTTAAAATTTCATTGCCGCTAATTTAAATGTAGTGTAGAAAATTTTTTTGTATGTGTAAAAAAAAAATTATTTTTTCGTTTTTATATTAACAAGGCCTTGGCCTTTCTTTTGGCACGGTCGCCGTGTCGCGTTAGTGCTGCTCGCACTACTACCGCTGCTAAACGTCGGGCGGAGCCCTGGCGCTCCGCAGGGTGCCGGTTGTTGGCTACCTTTGTGTTTCAGCGAAATTAAATAATAAAGAACACACACGACCTTCTTCATTAGGTGAACGCACAATTAAGAATCCCATATTTTTTCTTTCACTTCTACTTCAACTCACATACATACGTGCAACAGGGTTGCATATTTCTTATATCGTAAATTCATTATGTTAATGATTTCGCTTAAGGCGAATTCGTATAAGGTGACTCACGATGCTTGATCGCATTACAGTAGGATAAACAAACATCATTCAAAGTTGAATTAAGATGTGTTGGCATTAAAAAAAAAAAAAAATTAAATAAATGGGACACGAATGAGTTTTTTTTTTTGCACGTAAATAAAAATTGTGGTTAAACTACCTTTCGACCGAGATCCCATAAGTCTAAATCAAAATAGTTCTTTAAGAAGCTATTTTTATTCATAAAAAACTCCATTTTTGGAGGTATTTTCAAATTGGTCCAGCTCGCTTAAATCTAAATATTTTTCCGAAATATTTTGGTGGACTTCTTAAAATATAACAATTTTTGAAATCCCGGCGAAAAAATGGCAACTTTTATTGGTGATGCAGTCTAATGTATGTACGTAAATAAGTGAATAGATTCTTGAATGATAATTTGTTTTGTAATGTTATTTTTTTATGTTCTTCTTTTGATATTATAAAAGTTTATCAAAAACATTTGAGTAGTCCACTTGCAAAGTGCTCTATGTAAAATTTTTTCGATTTTTAGTTTTTGATGGTTAACGTACCAGTATTTAAACTAGTTTCATGTTCACTAACAATACAGTGCAAAATCCTTATATATTCTGAAAAAAATAGCATCAAATGTTAGCTACTCTAGCAAAAGTCGCTATAATACTTACTGTATGTATATATACCCTTTCAAAAGTCGCTATAATATTTATTGTACGTATTTATACAAGTTCAAAAGTCTCCATCTTCTGATGAACTTAGAACACTGCAAGAAAACGTGGTAGTTTCGGTGCCTGGTGGAAGACGATCTTAAAAAAGAAGCAGACCAACCTTCATGGAAGAGAGAACGCGAAAAACTTAAAAAAGCTGGCTATGTAAAAGTTACTTTTCAAAACCCGCTATATTAATTTTTTATATATAAAATTTGCAAAAACTGCCATACTGCGATTTTGTTTTTTATTGTTATTAGGCTCTTATTTATCCAAATTTTCGGATAATAAACCAAAAGACACAATTTTGATTTTACTTGTTGTTGTAGACGTTTTTTTAAATTTATGGCTTACTATTATAAAATCACATAACGCTGTTTACAAGTGGACTACTCATTTGTTCTTGAATAGATTTACATTCAGGTAGTTTTTTTTAAGGAATCGGCATAAGTATCGGCCGATTCTTTGCCCTATGGCCGATTAATCGGCATCGGCATTGGCCAAAAATTAGGAATCGGTTGGACTCTACTTTGTAGTCTCACTGAATGAAGATTCCTTTGTACTAGTATCTTTCGAGTATTCGTTTATATCTGATGGTGTTTTATCAAATATCTTTGAAAGATATTTCAAATGAGCACAGAAATACCCAAAATATTTTGTTTGTGCTTACTTGTACATTTTGTCAAGCGAATAAATCATGCTCGACTTAGTTAGGAGAGCCGTACTTTTTTCCCGAGTAAATTATTCATATCTCTAATCGAGGGAAATTTATTCATTTATACTATTGTGGCGAATACTGCGGCAATGCGAAGCGAACAACGAGAAAATTACAGAATGTTCGGGCAATAACGTAGAACGTTCGACAATGATAAACGCCAAGTGGATGAATATTGCTTACAGCGAGAGAATGAGCGATGAACTTCAGAACCTTCTAAAGTTGCCATGAGTGCGAGCACAGGTATATAAGGCGGCTACCACAGTGGAAGTCAAAATGGCTGCAAGTTAGCAGGCTACGAGACAAGTCAGTCGGTTGCGAATCAGAAAGTTACAAGGAAGTTGTGAAACAGAGATAAATTGTGTTAGCACGTTTTGTAAAGTGTTTTAATTGCCTTAACAAGTATTGTTGATTGTTGTTATTGCATAAACCAGTATTGTAAAGTCTTTGTTGCACAATAAAGTTAATTCTACTGTAATTTGGTCGTCGTGAACGTTTATTTAATAATCCAGCGATACGAATCTAAAGATTTTTGGTAAATCTGCCAAGTATTCAAGGATAATCGTAACAATTGGTGTCAGAAGTGGGATTGTTAAATAAATACCAGAGGACAACTTCTGCAAATAGCAGTACTTCAAGACCTAAAGATCGAGAAACTCAAACAGCAGTTGGAAAAGCGTAATTTAGCCACCTCCGGAAGAAAAGTGGAATTTGTATCCCGGTTGCGGGAGACTATGGAAATGGAAGGCATCGAGGGCGACGAGGCATCCATGAAGGGCAGAGAAAAGGAAGATACTGCTTCTTCGTCAAAGGGTATGCAGCAGACAGCCGGGAAAGTTGAAGAACAGCAAAAGGCTCCTAGTTCAACTACGACTATGAACATCAACATGCTAGTGGCTGCAATTTCATCCCAGTTGTATGCAAGATTGTTGCAAATGTCATCACAAATGCAAACACAGATTAAAGTACAGGGGTCGCAGTTGTCGTGAGATGTGTCATCACATCTGCAAGTGCACGCATGTAGTCCCAGCTGGAAGCACAGATCACACAGCTTCGGCAGGATTTAGTCAAAGATAATGCGGAATCAAAGAGAGACAGAATAAAATCGAGGAGCGGCAAGACAAAATCGAAGAGCTAATTAAAGAGAAAGTTGAAGCTAAAGTAAATGACTTGGAAGGTCGTCTCCGTAATTTGCAGTTCAATCCTCCAGCCACTTCGACGAACGGTCCCAAGGTAAAACCCAGATCTTTTGACGGCTCTATACCCAAAATCTAGCCCTTGTTCGAAAATACGGCTTCGGCAAATAACTGGAGCATGGAGGATAAATTCGCTGCTCTGTTCGTTACATTAAAAGGACCTGCAGCGGAAATCTTGCAGACTATTCCTGACTGTGAAAGGAACAGTTACGATGCGTTAATGGGGCAGTAGAAAGACGTTGTGGTAGCGAGCACGGGAGGAAGATCTACCAGATGGATCTGGAGAATCGCTTCAAAAAATCCAATGAAACTCTACAGGAATTCGCCTCAGAGATCGAGAGGTTGGCTGACTTGGCAACTGGGGACGCATCTGGTAAGCACCTCGAAAGGGTAAAAATCCAGAGGCTCATCAACGGAATGCGAGACATGTATACCAACGTATGCGAATCCAAATACGGCATTTGCTGAAACCGTCTCGTGTCCTCAGACACGGGAAACAGCAGCACTCCGTAGTAGACCAGCCTGTAAAGCTCATCGAGTGGAAGTGGAAACACCGGACAAATGAAATGCTGAAGAAGATAATCAACCTGCTGTGCGCGAAGAAAGATGGCTCTGGCAAATGTTTTAAATGTGGGAAGCCAGGCCACTTCCCCCTCAATTGCAGCTCAAGCTCCATTGGGCTCAACAGTTCAGTAAGACGAAAACGCAGGCCTGAAGGAGACGAACCCAACTCCAATCAGTCGTTAAACTGAAAGGAGCGCGCTGGCTCCCGCAATTGAATGCCCCGTAATATCCGTCTCGCAAGTTGGCAGAAAAGCGAGCAACCTCACTGTTGGTGGATGAGTGAATGGGCAAGAGCGAGTGCTGACAGTGGATACTATAGCGTCAGTCATAGAGCAAAGCTGCAGATAGCAACTAGTGAGCATCATCGGAATGGACTTCCTACTTGACCAAGGCATGAAGAGTGACCCCCATGGAGTGATCCTGAAATGTCGCGACTGTAAAGTGTCACTTAGGGTTGGCTACGACAAGTACTGCAGCAGAAGGTTGGTCTTAGAGGAAGTGCCAAAGATTCTACCAGCAGCGGAAGCAGGTAGTTTGACAGAAGTTGGCAGGGATGGAGACGGAGAGGTTTCGGCAGGAGAAGGAAACGGTTCACCGATACAGGAAAAGCGTGCACGTTCCGCCAGCTCAGTAAAAAAAAGAGGAAGTCACCACAAGGAAGTGGTCATGGCAAGCCGNGGTCTTAGAGGAAGTGCCAAAGATTCTACCAGCAGCGGAAGCAGGTAGTTTGACAGAAGTTGGCAGGGATGGAGACGGAGAGGTTTCGTCAGGAGAAGGAAACGGTTCACCGATACAGGAAAAGCGTGCACGTTCCGCCAGCTCAGTAAAAAAGAGGAAGTCACCACAAGGAAGTGGTCATGGCAAGCCAGGCAGTGTTTCCGGCAGGAATAGAACCACTGAACCACGTTGCAACGGTGATACGCCGGTAGCCGGAAACGGAGGCGCCTGTGAATGCAGTAGGCGCGCTTCTATGTATCCAGGAGAAAGTCGTGCTTTGCAAAGGAAGCAAAGGCAAGCAGTAAAGGCGGAGGCTAAGGATGAGGTTATACATATCCGGTTAATGAAGGTGACGTCGGCGGAAGAGAGAGATGCGCAAACACTAGGAAAGTTTCAGCGTGAAGATCCAGATGTAGAAAGATGTGCTAAAGGTAGTGCAGCTCGAGGATCGAAGCCTGGTAGTTGTGACCAGAGGAAGCCGCGTAAATTCGGCGAAAAGGGTGCCAATAAGTGTTGCCGCGAATAATTTTTAGTGGTAGCCAAATTCCTTTAAAAAAGGGCTAAAAAAGAGCTAAAAAAAGTCGTTGTGGCTAAAAACGGTAGCTCAATTTTTTTACTTACATATACGTATGTAAGTATACACGCAAACATTTTCAATAAGTAATGGTATAGAAAAACAAGAAAAAGGAAAAAAAGCAAATACCAAAAACCTTTTTAAAATACGAAATATACGACACCAGGTCGCTGGCTCCATCAAGTGATTATACCATCAGGCCCGAAGCATATAACTTACCAGCATGCTGGCGCAGTATTTATTTCTTTACAAATGAGGTCGAGGAAAGATCGAAATCATTAGAGCCGAAATTTCATCATTTTTCTACCATTCTGTTAAACATTGTTTTTTTTTTTTAATTCACAGCTGCAATATCGTGAACTTAATCTTCCACAAAAAAGGCTTTGACTCATATAGTGCAAGAAATTTCCGCCAAAATACTTTTTACTTAGAAAATTTAGCTAATTTCGCCACTCACGACACCAGCATCTCGTACAATCACACCACAAGAACATACACGGTCAATTGAATTGATGGGCCATTTAACAAATTAAGCATATTAAGAACCGTAAACTTATCTATTTTAAACTATAGTTAAATCGCTCGTAGATAAGTTAACAGCCTTAACACTTTTATTGTATGTATGTATGAAAACGTGAGGGACATACAAAAGATATAGATATGTTTATATATCAGTCTTTCTTAGTTTAAAAATTCGTCTCTTACATAAATGAAAAAAAGTATGTGCGCCTGGGCCACACTAGAGAAGTGAAACTTACGTTACTTATCTATTTTGCCTCATAACCAATGTATACATACACACATCTGCTTTTGCTTAAGGTTATATTTTTTATCTTTTTTCTATCTAAAAAAATTCTATAACACAATCGATGACAAATTCGATAAAAATTTCAACGGCAACATCGATAATACCATTCGTAGCAAAATCGATAACAAAATCGACAAATATCGATAAAAAATCGATAAATATCGTTAACAAAATCGATAAATGTCGGTAAAAAAATCGATAAATGTCGATAACAAAATCGATAAATTCGACAACAAAATCGATAAGTATCGATAACCAAATCGATAATAATCGATAACAAAATCTATAAATATCGATAAAAAATCTATAAATATCGATAACAAAATCGATAACCAAATCGATAACAAAGTCGACAAATTTCGATAATTTCGATTTTCTATATCTTTTCCTCTTCAATTACCTTTATTTTAATCTCTCTTCCCCTATCTTCGTCTTTACTTTAATCGATATCCTCATCCTCATCTTTGTTTTTACTTTTATATTTATCATTATCTACATCTACACATTCCCCTTCACCTTTGCCCTTATATATAAGTTGAATGAAAGCCCGTTAATTAATTTTTACGAACTTTATTCATTGAGTGCTACTTCAGAACTGGTCACCAAGTATTTTTTACAAAGTAAATTTTCCTTACAGCTAGAGTTAGTATTTCGTCACACATATTGGCCGCGTGATAGCAGTAAGTTGTAGTAGACGCGATGTCAGCAGAATTCGTGCAATTATTGCTCCCACGGTTGGACGTCTGTTTTCCAGTGCTCGTTGTTGTTATGTTCGTTCCCGGTGGATGTGGTGTTTGGTTACTTTTCATGCGCGTGTAAAAATGATGTGTTGCTTATATTTATAATATTAGTGTTAGAACATATTACTAAATTATTATAGGATTTACAACTATTTAAAATACCATATATTTCATTTCCTTTACATTGCAAAATGGATTCAAACGGTATTTTGTTAATTTTTTCTCTTATTTTTACCGCTCGTATTATTAAATTTCTACAATTACTTTTTTTTGTGGTTGGCAAATTTACAATGTAAACAATGTTATTTCCATTAGTAGCAATGCGGACTTCTGCGAATTCCAAAGCCTCGTCGATATTTATATTGGGAAAATCTTCATTTTGCAATATAGCTTCTGTGACATTAATTTCTGAGTTTGACAGGATGTATGAGTTTACAATATGGGCCTTTGCCCAATGAATAGCATACTCTATGTTTATTATTTCTTCCTTAACGACTTGCATTTTGAATTTTAATTCTAGTGTTACCTCATTGATGAGGTTTGGTTCGTTTTTAACATTCTTTAGGATCTCGTTTGTTACATTTGTTATTTCATTAATTTTTTGAACAGTTAGTTTGTTTATAATCAACTGATTGTTGTTATTCTCGAGTACATTATTGAGTTTATCTGTCAATATTTCAAAATCGTGATGGTCTGGATTGCCA
>NW_016161095.1:41446-44570 GCF_001687245.7 Rhagoletis zephyria
TGAGAAGCGTTGTTAGGGGCTTTGCGAGTTTTGCATAGTCCTTTATGAAGCGCCTATAAAAGCCGGACATGCCAAGAAAAGATCGGAGATCTTTGAGAGTTTTGGGGGCAGGAAATTGATTTATTGCGTCAACTTTGGCCGGGTTTGTTTTTATTCCATGAGAGGATATTAAAAATCCCAAAAATTCAACTTCTTCTTTTAAAAATTCGCTTTTGTCGAGTTGAACTTTCATATTTGCCGCTTGTAGTGTCTGAAAAATTGTTTCTATGTTTTTGATATGAGATTCTTCGTTTTCTCCGAAAATCACTATGTCATCAATGTAAACATAGCAAATTTTCCCTATATGCTCCCGAAGGATGTCGTCCAGCGTCCTTTGAAATATTGACGGAGCATTTTTTAGACCGAAAGGGAGTCGTGTAAACTCGTATTTTCCGTTGTTAACGGAGAAAGCGGTCTTTTCTATATCGGATTCCTTCAATGGGATTTGATGGAATCCGCTTTTCAAATCTATTACCGAAAAATATTTGTTTTTTCCCAGTTGCGCTAATACGTCATTTATTTGGGGAATGGGATACCGATCCGGAATGGTAACAGAATTTAATTTTCTATAATCGACTACCATTCTATATTTTTTTTTCCCTGATGCGTCCAATTTTTTTGGAACGATCCAAACGGGCGAATTATATGGAGACCGTGAAGGTCTAATTATGCCATGATCCAACAACTCTTTGATTTGTTTCTCAACTTCATCTTTAAGTGTTACTGGATATGCATAGAATCTGGAATAAATTGGATCATTTGTAGTGGTTCTTATTTCTCCTTTCACAGCAGTGGTGAAAGTAAATTTTTCGTCTGGTTCCGTGAAAAGCTTAGGATATCTTTTGACTAAAGTATCTATTTGATGTTTCTGGTCGGTTGTCATATGCGTCGTTCGAATATTTATGGTATTTACTGCTTGGGAGGCTTGCTGTGTAATATGAATTTTAACGTTGTTGTTAATTATCATGTAGTTGTCTTTGGTGTAGATTATGGCAGATAATTCTTTTAAAGAATCATTTCACAAAATTCCATGAAATGACTTCAGTGTTGGCAATAAAAATACTTTAATTTTGACCGATTTAATGTTGGAAAGATTTATGTAAGAATGATGAGAAATTTTAGTTTTTCCGCCTACAGAGTTGGCGTAAAAAATTTTATCGTTAGGTATAGGGTTTTTGATGAGAGCGGGTTGAATATAATTTTTATTTGACCCGGTGTCGATAAGGAATTTGAGAATTCTATTGTCGCTCGTCTTGCACTCAAAGTAAGGTAAGGACGAGCTTGTTATTCTAAAAAATGGACATTTGTAGGATCAGTATCGTCTGTATTGGTGTTATCTTTAACCGGTTCGTCATAGTTATTTCCGTATTCTGGGTATTCATTTAAATATTCTTCCAAAGACTGGTCATATTCGGAATCATCTGGTGTGGCATTCTCTGCTATTATGTTGTTATACTCTTGATTGCTTTCGTTATTTTGAAGAGTGCCAATGTGATAATTTCTTTGCAATTTATGGGGTTGCTGTGTTTGCAAAAATGTCGGTTGAGGTCGCTTTGCTGCATATTTATTATTGTTTTTGGGGTTATTCATATAATTAATGGCTGTGGTTTTTAAAGTTTCATCAATTTCCATTGGAATTGGAGCCGGAAGTGGTTTAGGACCAACTGGCCTTGGTGGTGGCCTGATTTCATAATTGTTATATTGTGGAAAATAAGGTCGAATATTGCCTTGATTGTTAAACTGTTGAAAGCTATGCTGATTTTTTTGTGGCCCGGTTTGGTTGTGCGTCTCTCGTAATTGTGGTAAGTAAGCTATTTGGGGATAGAACTGTGGTGGATACATATGATTATTATAATTATTTCCGCGTGGAGGGATTGGAGGTTTTTTTTCTGAAATGTTATTATGAGTGTAGCTCGAAAATTGTGCTCGAAATTGTTGATTTTCAAGTTTAAGGCATAATTGAAGTGCCTGTGGTAGATCTACTAGGTAGATCTCCTTTGAGCCCTCTGATAAAAGTGTCAAGGGCTTTATTTCGGTAGGTTCTTGTTAGTACCTGCATTGCTTCAGCACCGATTTCCAGGCTGGAAATTTTGTTAATTATTAATGAAAGATGGGTGTAAACCGCTTGATAGAAGTCTTGTATTGTTTTGTTACCTTGTACCATTGCTGTCAATTGGTACTCTAAGGTGTTAATGTCTCTTTTATCTGCGTAATGCAGATTTAGACATTTTACAATACATTCCCAGTTTAAGGGTGTGTTATATGATTCCAAAATGTTATCTGCTCCTCCAACTATTTTATTCCTTATAACACTTAAGATTCCATAGTACCTAGGGGTACCTCTGATCGGGTTATAAAGGGTCAGGATACGTTCGACACTTTTACGCCAAGAACTATATTCGATAGGGTTTCCAGAAAAGTCCCTTAAGCAACGTACTACATCCGGAACCTTGTCTAATTCGTTAAGGTTAAGTGAATTTCTGTCATCTATAGTCTGGTCAAATATTCCTGTTATTTCATTATTAGGATTAATTATTGATTCGACCGTATTTTTACACTCACTCGCGAAAATTCTTTTTACAATACCCGAAATCAATGCTTCTAATTCTGGTGTTGCTTGTACGTTGGGATTAGCGGGTTGGGGGGGGACCATTACTAGGTCCGGGTTGGTTAGGGTTTAGGACCGGTGGTCGTATTAAACTTTGGGTCATTTTGACTCAACTAACTATCTTCACTATTACTCGATTGAATAAGTGCGTACAACTTTAGAATGATATATATCACTGAATTATTTAATTAGATATTTACTTATGAACTGTCTTACGTAAACTTTCTTACTTCTATTCGGATTGGGTTAATTTTTCATTAAAATTTATTTTCAATTACACTTTCACTTCCTAGTTTAGACTTTATGTTTATTTATTAAATTCTGTACTTTTGACCTTATTCTTAAATTTAAACTTCCTTATTTAACTAAAATTTCACTTATTATTATTTTTATACCCGAGCGCACTTGTGCACAAGGGTATATTAATTTTGTTCACATAACGGTTGTTTGTAACAGCCAAAACGAATCGAGATAGAT
>NW_016161095.1:44845-45506 GCF_001687245.7 Rhagoletis zephyria
GGCGTAGCCACGCCCACTTATGGTTACATGTGTATATCTTGGTAACCGCTGCACCAATTTCTTCCAAACTTGGCACAGTTGTTGGCCTTCGCATAACATACCAAATGGCTGAAAATTTTTAAAATCGCTCAAGAACCACGCCTACTTCCCATATAACGGTAATTTTCAGAAATACGAAAACTGCGATATTTTAGTAACTACTGGAGATTATTCACTCAAAATTGATATTTATAATAAGTTTTAGACGAAAAATAAGAATATTATAAATTTTTGGAAAATGGGCGTAGTCAATTTTTTGTTAAATTAATACCATACACTCAAAAAGCACTTGTTTCAGCACCAATAATTTCCGTTGCACCATTTCCGCTTTTACCATTTTATTTGCACTTTTTTGTTAAATTAATACCATACGGTCAATAAGCACTTGTTTTAGCCCCAATAATTTCCGTTGCATCATTTCCGTTGCACCATTTCCGTTGCACCATTTCCGTGCGCAATTTCCGTTGAATTTTCCAATTTACTCCCGACCAACCAACCGCCGCTAAAGAAGTTTCACTTCAAAAATGAGACCAAATTAAGGGTGACAGGTAATAAGGTCAATGGAAATAAGCCTGGTGCGAAATAAAGTCAATTGAAATTATTACCTTTTCATAAGCGAAAC
>NW_016161095.1:46575-46678 GCF_001687245.7 Rhagoletis zephyria
TTCTATAAGGAAACAATTATAGAAAAAGAATTTTCTTACACCTTATTAATGTCTCCGCCAGAAATTTGGGACGACATCATTTAAAAGCAGACGTTGAATTTTT
>NW_016161095.1:50196-55447 GCF_001687245.7 Rhagoletis zephyria
GGCGTAGCCACGCCCACTTATGGTTACATGTGTATATCTTGGTAACCGCTGCACCAATTTCTTCCAAACTTGGCACAGTTGTTGGCCTTCGCATAACATACCAAATGGCTGAAAATTTTTAAAATCGCTCAAGAACCACGCCTACTTCCCATATAACGGTAATTTTCAGAAATACGAAAACTGCGATATTTTAGTAACTACTGGAGATTATTCACTCAAAATTGATATTTATAATAAGTTTTAGACGAAAAATAAGAATATTATAAATTTTTGGAAAATGGGCGTAGTCAATTTTTTGTTAAATTAATACCATACACTCAAAAAGCACTTGTTTCAGCACCAATAATTTCCGTTGCACCATTTCCGCTTTTACCATTTTATTTGCACTTTTTTGTTAAATTAATACCATACGGTCAATAAGCACTTGTTTTAGCCCCAATAATTTCCGTTGCATCATTTCCGTTGCACCATTTCCGTTGCACCATTTCCGTGCGCAATTTCCGTTGAATTTTCCAATTTACTCCCGACCAACCAACCGCCGCTAAAGAAGTTTCACTTCAAAAATGAGACCAAATTAAGGGTGACAGGTAATAAGGTCAATGGAAATAAGCCTGGTGCGAAATAAAGTCAATTGAAATTATTACCTTTTCATAAGCGAAACAAAGTCAATAAATATTTGGAAATAAATTCATTGACCTCATTCCTCCTGACCTCATTGATCCTCATTCAAATGGAATACGAGAAATATTTGAAGAAAGAGTGTAGAAATGATCCATAACTTGCAAAACATGTTTCGTTTCCACAAAAATAAAGCGAACACTATTAAATTGAAGAAACAGTCCATGTCCAAAAACCCCGGAGGAACACTGAAAGATTTCTGTGTTTTAAATTAGCATATTTTGAACGAATTCGGAATGTCTAGGTGGAAAAGAAACCAACCTTTCTATAAGGAAACAATTATAGAAAAAGAATTTTCTTACACCTTATTAATGTCTCCGCCAGAAATTTGGGACGACATCATTTAAAAGCAGGTAAGGAGAATGACGACACTATTTATTAGATGGCACATTCAACTAGCCAATGTGCCAAAATGCGGGTATAAACAATTATTGATTATTTAATATCGGAACCGAGATCATATAGGTTAATTGATTGGTTTTCACACACTTTTGAAACACAAATTATATGCTTTTTTACTGCAGACAAGTTGTTGCCCCAAAACACAGCAGAAATCTTCCAATCAGGACTGCCAACTATCCTTAGTTATGAGGTGCCATATTGAGGATAAAAAAGTGCCAAAATGTGCCAAAGAGAAAAATAAAAGTGCCAAAAAAGGTGTTACTCCTTTTAATCACTCACATTTATCTATAAAATAAAGCCACATTTTCAAAACAAAAGTGCAATGATAAAATAAGACAAACCAGTTGAATGGCCTTTATAAATTAGAAAGCGTAGCGTGACGTGGTGTGCGTGCCGGTCGCGCGGGGTACGCGCGGCGCCAGCGCGAGCGCGGCGCGCGCGGTGTTGCGCTTTGAAAGAGAAATAATGTCAATGGATTTTATTTCGTTTTTAAAAAGGTAATAATGTCAATTGACTTTATTTCGCACCAGGGTAGGAAGTAAAGTCAATTGACGTTATTTCCGTTGATCTTATTACCTGTCACCCAAATTAGGCATACACAACTTTTTCATGCCAAGTATAAGTAAATTATCCAAAGGGCTAAAAAAAGGGCTAGGGGCAATTTTAAATTTATGTTGCCAAAAAAAGTATGTGGTAGCTAAACCTAGCCACCAAAGGGCTAAAATGGCAACACTGGTGCCAATGGGAAGAGACATGGTGTGGCCACCACCAGTGGCCATCAGAAGCACGGCCATGTGAAATGGTGCACTCCCGGAGATAAGCCGGAAACAATGTCCAGTAACGCATTGAGCCGAGAGCGTTTCCAGGAAGCCGAGTTAGTGCAAATAATGGCTCTGATCCAATACTTTTCGGGAAAAATCCTGTAAAACTGTCAAACAGCAAAATTACTCTCTGAAGTGAGAGTAAAAAGCGAGTAACAACAAAAAGTACGGGAACAAAAAAAAACATTTTTCCTGTAAAAACGTCAACGAGTGATTGCTTGACACTTTTCATGATTTTATCAGAAGAAAAAGTTCGGGTAAAATCTTGCAACTTCATTCTCTACACAACTCTCCAAAAGTCGCTCTCATTTACAGGATTTTGGAGGATTTCGGGGTACGGGAACATTTTTCCTGCAACTTCCTGCAAGTTCGTGTAAAATCCTGTAAGTTCATGGAGTACTGGATCAGAGCTAATGTTAACATGGGGTGATCAGCAAAGCTGATTTCTTATTTTTTGCTTTCTTGTACTTAATATGAGCAATTACCCCCTTCGAGTTGTAGCCCCATTTTTCCAAACGCGTATACTGCGTTAAGGCTTGGTGGAAATGAACTATAATATTGACAAACGGCTGAATGAAGCAGTGTATCGAATTCAGACCGTTGGGAGACCGAGAACGAAAATGAAGGTGGTTCACTTGGAAACGCTTGCAGCGTTTGGAACAGCAAGTGTGTCTGATTGGGACGTAAGAAAGAAGAATAATTCCCCAATACCTCCTCAAAAAGTGTAAAAGCACAAGGAAATGCTGAAAAGCTTGCATTCTTGAAATTACACCTTAATGCGTCTGAAGAATATCAAAGCAACAAAAGCAGTCAGTTGGACAGAATGATAGCGCTTTAATAAATATCGGTGGCATTGAAGGAAAAAGATCACAAGGCTTACATGGCCGTCAAGGAGGTGGCGCTCAAAATCAAACGTCTTGAGTTGGCTGCTTTACAAAGTTCATATTCAAAATAGCTCAATATATATTTAAAACGCAAATATATTTTTTTTAATCTTTACTACTGAATTTGAAGAATAATTTTAAGTGCATTTCAATCTACGAATATGATAAATTTACTAATTTTGTGGGTTGAACTGTGATTTCAATTAAAGAATGAATTTAAAAATGTTTATAAATTAGTATTATTTTTCTTTCTTTAGAAATAAATAAAGTGTTGAATGGGTTCTTGTGTATAGTCTGTTCTAATTAAATAGTATTCGATAACGAGAGCATTATTTGATCTCTTATTCTTTGGCCAATTTTCGTTAAATTAGTTTTGTTTCCAATATCCAATTCTGCTTCAATATTTTCGCATGCGTTATAGTTGAAATATGACGGGTCTTTAAATTGTATGCATGCAACGCTGCACACACATTGCCGAACTTCGCTATTTTTTCTGGCCTATATCAGTTTCTCTTGTCATTGCTCAGGATTTTCGAGCGACCTTTGAGAATTCCTATTGTTCTTTCAGCAATTCATCTAGCTTTTGAATTAACCTCATTGAATCGCGCTTGATTTGAATCTTCTTCAGGGCTTCTGTAAGGCGTCCAACACCATGGCCATAAAGGATATCCCGAATCACCTATTGAATTGGACATATCGAGCCCTAACCGCCACAAGGGCGTAAGCGACAACCTGTTCGATTTTCTGTTTTCGACGGAAATCGATTACCTACCACCATACGCACAAGCTGTCAAAATTTCAAGTCCTACGAAGTACCGTTACAAAGTTATAGCGAAAGCAATTTTGGCTTAAGTGCTTAACAGTCCTTTAAAAAAGGGCTAAAAAGGAGCTAAAAAATGTTGTTGTGGCTAAAAATGGTAGCTAAAATTTTTTACTTACATATACATATATAAGTATACACGCAAACATTTTCAATAAGTAATGGTATATAAAAACAATGAACTCTGGAAAAAAGGTAATATTTTATCCAACCAAAAACTTCTTTGTATAAAAGTTTCCCATTCTATTTTGCTATGTAAGTTGGAAAGTCTTAGTTTTCACTCGGTATTTTTGTTCTGGTTGAAATCTTATCTTTCGAACCGATTATTGTTTGTTTAAATTGAAGGTGTCAGATCTAACTGCTTTATTGCAACTTCCGGTATTACGGTACGATATTGGGAACAGTTTTAAATACTCCGTGTTCCTGCTCTACGCGGATGACCTTAAACTCTTTAAAAGAATTACTTGTGTCTCTGATATACTTTATTTACAACATGATCTGGATAATCTTATTATTTGGAGTAGGGCAAATAAATTATCATTGAACATTAATAAATGCTACCATATGACCTTTTCTAGATCTTCAAACATCATCAGTTCGAATTATAGTATTTTAAACTATAAACTCACCTCAGTCAATGATTTTCCAGATCTGGGTGTTGTGTTTCACTCGGGCTTCAATTTTGCTTAGCATTTCTGCGTAGATATGCTAAGGATTTTAAAGATCCTTATATCAGGAAAACTCTTTTCGTTGTGCTGGTACGTTCTAAATTAGATTATGCCTCTATAATTTGGAATTCAATATATATGTAGCTGTTATGCTATTAGGATTGAAAGAGTCCAGCGCAAATTTATTCGCTTTGCCCTACAGTCTCGAAAGTAGAAGACTTATCCAGTCACTTATGTTTATATATGATCTGGTTAATGGATATATTGATTGCCCTGTTTTACTTAACCAGATTTGTTTCAATGTTCCAAACAGAATTTTGTCGTTTTCAATTACCTTTTTATATGCTTCTAGTTAAGGCAAATTACTTTACTCTAGCACCAATATATAGAGCCCTCACAGAGTTTAATAAAATCTCAAAAATTTTAAATATTGAGTTTTCATTGCCGAGATTGATATTCAAATCAAATATTGAAAGTTTGTGTAATTAATATAATTTCTGTTATTCTAACCTATTATGTAATCTAGTCTGTAAGATTGTTAAAGACATAGGCTAAAATAAATGAAATGAAATGAAAGGGGAAATATACGTAACCAGCTTGCTGTTTCAATCAAGTGATTATACCATCAGGCTCGAAGCATATAACTTACCAGCATGCTGGTACAATATTTATTTCTTTACAAATGAGGTCTAGGAAAGATCGAAATGATTAGAGCCGAAATTTCATAATTTTTCTAGCATTTTGTTAAACATTGTTTTTTTTTGTAATTCACAGTATCGTGAACTTAATCTTCCACAAACACGGCTTTGACTCATATAGTGCAAGAAATTTCCGCCAAAATACTCTTTACTTAGNAAAATCTCAAAAATTTTAAATATTGAGTTTTCATTGCCGAGATTGATATTCAAATCAAATATTGAAAGTTTGTGTAATTAATATAATTTCTGTTATTCTAACCTATTATGTAATCTAGTCTGT
>NW_016161096.1:0-1763 GCF_001687245.7 Rhagoletis zephyria
GTCTCTTTGAGAGCGAATGCTGCTAAATTCTCAGAACTTTTGCTGCTGGGGAATATTGTCCTCTCAATACGAGTACACACCTAATAGGTACGAAAACAACAGAGAGTTTGTTTTTAGTCTGTTCCTTTGAACTTCGTACTAAAACCTGTGGAACTGTCAAACTACAATTTTACTCTCGCAAGTGAGAGTAAAAGGAGAACAGATGCAGAAGTGTACGGGAACGCAAAAAGCAGTATTTCCTGTAAAAACGTCAGTCGGTTTGTTTACATGTCATTTGTAAAACACTGATTTGTCTGAAATATCACTAAATATTTATTAAAATCTATACATATTCAAACATTTCGTTGTTTACTTCCATTTTTGTTACAAATGTGAGGTTCTTTTCTTTCACCGCTTTTGGTTTTTGTTTGCACAAGCAAATCAGCTGATCGTTTGACACTTTTCATGAACTTACAGGAAAAAAACTCCGGACTAAATCCTGTAACTTCTGACTAGGAACAGTTGCAGTTACTCTCTCAAAAGTGTTCCCACTTACAGGTTTTATCCGACTTCCTGTAAGTTCGGACTAAATCCTGTAAACCGGCCTGCTATTGGAACAGACTATTTAATTACAGTGCGTATGTATGTTTGTGTGCGGGAATGCACAAGTGGATATAATAATCCCCAACTTTTCTGGGTTAAAACCTGTAAAACTGTCAAAAGGCAAAATAAGCCAGAGAACCGAGTACGGGAACGCTTTCTGGTAAATTCCTGTAAATTCTTGCAACTTCTTGCGAGTTAAGCTGAAATTAGTCAAGAACGCAGGACGTACACTTAAACGCAGTCTGTATACGCAGAATTTTGTCGATTACTGGAGCCCTCAGTATTGCTTACTACAGTGTTGCCACTCATCAAAACCTTTTCATAAACTTACCTTTTCAATTACAATTTTTCGTGATATAATATAATAATAATAATAGATTGGCGCTTACACATATGTTAGTGTTTGGCCGAGCTTCTCCTCCGATTTGTGACGTGCGCCTTGATTTTGTCTCACAAAGCGGAGGGACCTACAGTTTTACGCCGACTCCGAACGGCGATTGCATTTTTATGAGAAGCTGTTTTTCATGGCAGAAATACACTCGGAGGTTTGCCATTGCCTGCCGAGGGACGACCGCTGTTAAGAAAAAACCTTTTTCTATATTTTTTGCGATGTTGCTTTAACCAGGGCTTGAACCCAGGCGTTGCGGAGTGGAGCGCGCACTGCTTACCACTACACCACAGCGGCCGACCGTGGTTTAATATATTGTAGCTAAATATAGACTACTTAGTTTTCAACAAAAAACATTATTCAATAGTAAATTTCAAATATTTTAAACATATTTTGAATAGGAACTTATAACTTTTTTACCATCTGTTAAACTGACGAAGTGGCAACCACCTAAAGAATGAAGAAATCAGCTGACACGGAAAAATCTAAATTCAGCAGATTTCTGCGCTACGGGCTACAACTACAGAAAAATTCTGCGGTGTTGAGTTTTCATTTACATGGCGCTCTGGTAAGACAGCTCGTGTCAGCTGATGCGGGTTTACGTACCGGTAGGTTTTCGTTCTTGACTGATTTCAGCTTTAGGGAACGCAACTAATACGTAAAGAGCCGCTCACCGCTGAGGTGCGTTCTTGGTACCGAACCATGATTCAATAATAGAAAGGTTTTGTAATAAAACAGTCTTCTCGCTCCCATACATAAAATCGGCTCCTTTACTTGTGCAGAATGTTGCTTA
>NW_016161096.1:7229-17795 GCF_001687245.7 Rhagoletis zephyria
AAAGCGATAGAGACAAAGATAGAGAGGAAGAAAGTGATAGGGATAAAAAGGAAATACAACTGAAGAATGTGCGATGTTATATTGTGATGTGTTATGCTACATGTGTTATGTTATTGAATCTAATGCTATTCTATGTTATGTTATGCTAAGTACTAAGCTAAACTCCCCTCCACTTAACTCATTCCAACAAATTTTATTTCAGCTCAACTCAACTCACATAAACTATCCGTAATTTTAGCGGTTGAATTTCAACCGCTGGGCGAACACTAGTATAATAAATTTTGCATATATGTTCTTATACTTATATATATATAAGTTTGGCGGTATGTGGAGATATACCGCTTTCCGGAAAACGAAATGTTTCTACCAAAATGTAATAGCGGCGAATTGCCGGTGTGAAATTTTTGGTGGCAAGAAAATATCCGCAATTTTAATAGAAACGCTTTTGGCGAGAAGAAATACGCCTTTTATGAAATTATATATATGTTATTAGACTGTATCACTCCCCATACAAAAAAAATCGGTACTATTTTTCCATTGTAATTATAAAATCTATTATATTTTAAGACGTCCACCAAAATATTTCGAAAAAATATTAAGATTTAAGTGNTATTAAGATTTAAGTGAGCTGGACCAATTTCAAAATACCTCCAAAAATGAAGTTTTTTATTAATAAAAATAGTTTGTTAAAAATTTTTATTGAAAAAATCCCCGCAAATGACAAAACGGTTTTAGCTTAAAAAATTTCCATAAAAATATTTTAAGAAAATTAAAAAAAAATTTGAACGGAATCGTATTGATGAGATTTGTGATGCTGTTTTTTTAACTTTTTTCAAAGATTGATATAAGAAGAACTTGAATAACTGATCCTAAACTCTTCTGATTTAGACTTAAGAGGTGACATTAGAAAGGTATTTTCTCTACCTTTTTATTTCTTTGCTAATAAACTCATTCAAAGGATGAAAGAGAAAGGTAGGATGAACGATCATCATTCAAAGTTGAATTAAGATGTGTTGGTATTTGAAAAAAAAATTGGGACACGAATTATTTTTTTTGGACAGAAATAAAAACAGTGTGAAAATACCTTTCTACTAAGAGCCCATAAGTATAAATCAGAATAGTTTTGGCCCAGTTATTCAAGTTTTTCGTAAATCAATCTTTGAAAAAAGTAAAAAGCAGCAACAAAAATCTCATTCTTACGATTCTGTTGAAAAGATTTTTAAAATTTTTATGCAGATTTTTTAAGCTTAATCTGTTTTGTCATCTGAGGGGACGTTTTTCAAAAAGTTCTTTACGAAACTATTTTTATTCATAAAAAACTCCATTTTTGGAGGTATTTTCAAATCGGTCCAGCTCACTTAAATCTTAATATTTTTCCCAAATATTTTGGTGAATGTTTTAAAATATAATAAATTTTGTAATCCCGGCGGAAAAACCGCAACTTTTTTTGGTGATGCAGTCTAATGTATATGTATGTATATATTCGTTGGCAGTTTATTTTAAATAATATAACTTTTGAGAAAATAAAAGTTATATTATTATAATTTTTAAGAAAATTAAAATTTGCCTACTCACTACTTTCCTTTATGTGTATGTAAAGGTGTGTGTTGAGTATGCTGTTGATGTTGTTGATGGCTGCTTTTGGCGGTTGGTTGGCTGATGTATGTAGGCCAATTTGTTTGGTTTGGTGATGACTGCTGGTGTTGCTGAGCTGATACCCTTTATACCTGTTGTGCTTCTTTGGGGCACAGCTTGTAATAGTTCACTCGACTGGTTTTTTATTCCTCTTTTCGAAACAATGTAAGTACACATGCACAGTAGGTGTTTGTTTAAAAATTAAAAAAAATTTTTATTTTTCACAGTTTTTTTTGTTTGTATACGATAATTTGCAAATAGAGCTAATTGGCTAGTAGTCAAAAGGGGCGCATTAAATTATTTCACTGTTTTTTGCGAACTAATACGTGCACTTTTTTCTTGTTTTTCCACTTAGTTAATAGTTTTTTTTTGTTTAGTATTATTATTATTTTTTCTAGGAGCTGGGCCGCGGTTGGCCACGAAGGACCATGAATATTTCTGCGCTTGGTTCCTTCGCACTCACCTCACTAAACACTGTAATTTCCGTTTGAAGGAAAATACTTTAGTTCGACTTAAGGGGGTTCAAATATTTCGATGTATGCAATTTGGCATTTTTGAAACATTTTTGTCCATAGATGAACAAATGATACCTTATTTTGGTCGACATTCATGCAAGATGTTTATTCGTAACAAACCAATTCGATTTGGTTTTAAGTATTGGGCTCTTTGTTCGCAAAGTGGTTATTTATATGCAGTAGCACCATATGGAGGTTCCACTGTACCATATCATAGAAATGTTGGTTTAGGAGCTGCTGTCGTACTATCATTGTTGGCAAATTTTCTAAATCCAGATAATCATGCAATTTGTTTTGATAATTTTTTTTCGTCGTATTATTTGTTTTGTTTATTGAATGAAAAACGTTTCAGAACAACTGGAACTGTAAGAGCAAAGCGTCTTAGAGGTGCAGAAAAAATACTTAAAACTGGGAAAGAACTCAAAAAGCACAAATACGACTATCGTTACGAGACAAACAACAAGTTATTCGTTACTCGATGGCAAGATAATGCGGAAGTTACAGTCATTTCAAACTTCAAATCTGTCGATACTGTAACTGTATCACAACGTTGGTCAAAAACTGAGAAAAAAAGTTGATATGGAACAACCTGGACTTATAGATGACTACAATCAACATATGGGAGGTGTTGACTTACATGATAATCCTGTTGCTAACTACCGTATTGGTATTCGAAAAAAATGGTAGTGGCCATTATGGACTAATTCCGTCAATAGTACTACTGTCAACGCATGGAAAATTCATTGTTTGATTTGTAAATCTGAAGGAACTTGTCCTATGTCTCAAATCGCTTTTAAGACTGAGATTGCAGAATCTTTACTTTTATATTGTGAAGAACTATCAGAAGAAAGTAGTGATCCATCAGACATTGAAGAAGCAGAGAGAGCAATACATTTACCTCGCATAAATGTTCCTGATCATGTAGTTTGGAAGCCTCCAGGCAATAAACGTAAAAGATGTACTATGTGTCATTCACAAACTGTTTATGAATGCAAAAAATGTAATTCAAGATTGCATCCAAAATGTTTCGATGAATACCACAAAAAATAAAACAATAATAAAAATTAATATTCATTATATTAAAATTAATTAACTTTGATGAAACAGAATTAAATTACTTTAATAAATTAGTTTTCCGAAAATATTCCTAACTGAAACTCTACATGTATTTGATTATTTATACAAATCTCATTTTACAGCATTTCAACCAGCGTTGCGTTTTCGCAACAGTTTCTCTAGGTGCATCCGGGAGACCTATCAGTCTGAAAATTTGCAAAAGTGATCAGTAGACCTCTAGTAACCACCACACAAAATTTCATATGAATATCTCTACGGAATCTATTACTGGTAGACAATGGGTTAATGTCCCCGGATTCTACATCCGAGCATTCGCTTTCGCTGGAGGAATATAAAATTATTTCTAGGTTGCTTATAAGTACGGTGACCATTCGTACCGATTCTGGTGGGACAGTACCGATTTTGAGAAAATTGTCCCGCTGAATATTTTTTAAAAGTCGGGACTTACGATTTTCAATGTTTTCTTTATTCATTTATTAAGACTCTCCCTGTACTCTGGCCCAAAGGACATAGAATATAAGTGAACCATAAACATAGCCAGCATCCTTATTAATAATATAATTAATGAGACTATAAAAAATAATACTAATACCCTCAAAAAAATCGTGGATGTGAAAAACATAAGCTGTAGCTAGAGTGGCGAAAATAGAAATAGGGAAGAGACATTTTACCTCTTTTTGACTATTCCCCTTTCAATTATTTAATGTTTACTACTTTTTATGAAAGTGTCCCAGCAAAAAATCGGTAAACGCTTTTAGTGGTAACGTGTTCTAGAAGGCATAGCGTTATAATGCCTTCGAATTTTTTCGCTTCTTTTAGGCATTGCCGGTAATGCAAAGTAGAATGTCCTACAATATTTCTTTTTTAATTCGCTTCTTTTCATCATTTCGGGGAATGCAAAGTAGAATGTCCTACAATATTTTATTTGATTCGCTTCTTTGCTTCGTTTCAGGGAATGCAAAGTAGAATGTCCTACAATATTTTATTTGTTTCGATTCTTTGCTTCATTTCAGGGAATGCAAAGTAGAATGTCCTACAATATTTTTTTTTTATTTCGCTTCTTTGCTTCATTTCGGGGAATGCAAAGTAGAATGCTGCATCGTAGTCAGCTGAGAAATAGAATGAATATCCAAAAATTGTTTTTCTACCGTTACTTTCTGTGGAAATTTGTCTCGCATAAAAATCATGTTTTGCTTTGTTCAATTTGCAGCGAAGTTGAAGTCAGTCAATGCAGTGAAGTATAAGAGTGAGAAAGTACAATTTTAAGCTTAATTAAATATGCATGTATGTATTTACATTTGTATGTATGAAATTTGATTTATACAAATTTTAGTTAATTTTAATCTTTTAAGACATTTTCTGATTTCATTTTAATATAAATAAGTATGTATGTACTTATCTAGGCATTCTACATTGGTTTCTCTGTAAGGCATTCTTTGTTCGCTTCTCTGGATTCTGTTTATCCATGCGTTCTCCCTTCGTTTGAAGGTAATGCTGCGGGTAAGGGNTATCCATGCATTCTCCCTTCGTTTGAAGGTAATGCTGTGGGTAAGGGCTTACCGCCAATGATATTCCAATGTTAAAATAATGCCTTCTTGAAGCGAAAGGGTAAGCGATTCCCCTGCAAAAAACACGATTACCACGGAAGCGAAAGTGGAAACGAGCTAGGCGATGGGAATCGCTTACCCTTTCGCTTCAAGAAGGCCTTATTTTAACATGGGCATGTCATTGGNCTGTGGGTAAGGGCTTACCGCCAATGATATTCCAATGTTAAAATAATGCCTTCTTGAAGCGAAAGGGTAAGCGATTCCCCTGCAAAAAACACGATTACCACGGAAGCGAAAGTGGAAACGAGCTAGGCGATGGGAATCGCTTACCCTTTCGCTTCAGGAAGGCCTTATTTTAACATGGGCATGCCATTGGCTGTAAACCCTTACTCGCAGCATTACCTTCAAACGAAGGGAGAACGCATGGATAAACAGAATCCAGAGAAGCGAACAAAGAATGCATTACAGAGAAACCAATGTAGAATGCCTAGATAAGTACATACTTATTTAGATTAAATTGAAATGAGAAAATGTCTTAAAAGGTTAAAATTAATTAAATTTTTTATAAATCAGTTTTTATACATATATATGTATTTATACACATACATACATATACATATATACATATACATATGTATTTAGGTATTTAGATTTTACTTAAATATCGGTATGTACATGCATGCATATTTAATTATGCTTAACATTATACTTCCTCACTCACTTCGCTTCATGGACTGACTTTAACTTCGCTGCAAATTGAACAAAGTAAAACATGATTTTTATGCAAGACAAATTTTCACAGAAAGTAACGGTAGAAAAAGAATTGTTGGATATGCATTCTATTTTTCAGCTGACTACGAAGCTGCATTCTACTTTGCATTCCCCGAAATAAAGCAAAGAAGCGAAAAAAAAATTGTAGGACATTCTACTTTGCATTCCCTGAAATGAATCAAAGAAGCAAAACAAATAAAATATCATCATTCACATAACGAATGCGAATGCAAATATTCCCAACATCGCTGATACATATAGTGAACCATTAGTGTATTAAATGTTTATTATTTTTTTATGAAAGTATATCTGATTACTCCATAAACACGATATATATCCAAATTTAAGACTTTGTGCAAAAATTATGAAAACTCTGCAAAGTTTGGCCAAACTTCTTTATCAGAATCTTTAAGCAAAATTTTGGTATTCAGTTTTGTAGCCCATCAAATTTTAGCACAGCAAAGTGCAAATTTTAAGTATCTTGGACTTACCGCTGATTTCACTGTAGGTAAATTTTAAGGTTTTGAAATATCACAGCTAAACGGCCAAACACGTAAACTTAATTTTGGCCTCTAGATTACGATGGCGTTTTCAGAAAATCCTTATCACGTCAAAATATTGAGATATTTAGGGGGAAGTTTTTGAGTTCTGAAAGTGAAGTTTTCGTCGTTTAAAACACTGTGCTCAGGTTTTGAATTTTTTTCTGGGCAAAGGTTTTGATAACTGATCTCACTTAAGTGGAATCTTTTAAATTCAATGGCGTCCTCCGTTTTTCCAGATTGGCTCTAGTTTTCGAGATAACGGTGCTTGAAAATCTGCTTAAATTTTGGGTTAATTGTTAATAATTACCTCACTTTTAAGGTTATTTTACTAAAATTTTGCACGTGACTGTATTTTGATATTACCTTAGCTATTTCTGAAAATCATGGAAATCGGTTCACTATAACATATAGCTCCCATACAACTGATTGTTCAGATATGTGGTTTTGCGTTACAACTCATATTTTCTTTCGTAATATTTTTTTATAATTTTAGTTAATATACTATTTGGACCTAAATTTGGGTTCTCTTCAATCCCGTTTTGGCATATTTTGCTAGTTTCTATTGCTCGAATGATTTTTTTAATATCCTTTGCCTCCTGCGATCGACCAGCAAAAGTCCGCCAACATTGAATTCAATCGTTTTCCAGCGAATCGGTCCTCAAAACACATAATGGATTGGTGAAATCTCTCTCCCACCTCGTCGGTTTCTGTTGAAAGCTGTTGCTCGTAAAAGTCAAAGTGACTGTGTAGCATGTGGATTTTAAGCGACATGTGCACATCAAAGGCGTCAAAAGATTCCATCAAGTTCGCAATAAAAATGGCATATTCTGGTGAACGATTTTTACACAGAACGTGTTTAATTAAAGCCCGAACTGCATCCCATGCCACGGCTGCTGTACCATCAAGAATTGACAAGAAGCCTTGATCCTTCATTAATCTTCTGATGTCCGGCCCATTAAGCACACCTGAAATAAAAATTATAGGGTTCTTAAAGCAAGAGAGAGATATAATAAAATATATGAGCGAAAACCTCTCAAATGGGCCACCCAAAATTGGACGGTCAAGATATTTTCGCACAAATCACTTTATTCGGTTTACAACACTTGAGAGATTTTCACTCATATACAATCAAAAAACTACCTTCACGGATTTTTTCAACGGAAAGTTTTGGAAAGGCATTATTTTTCAAATATAGGAATGCAGTTTCATTGACTCTAACCAACCGTTGGATGTAATTCTTAACAACTCCAAGTTTGATATGTAAATCGGGAAGCCTGATTAAGCGCTATCAAGGGCTCGTGAACTATATGGAATTGACCAATCGATTGTTCCTTTCTTTTTGGCCAATCACATTTGGTATAGTGATTGCATTTGGCTCTACTATCCCAATGATAGAACAAACAACAGTATTTAATGTAGCCCGTTTGCATTGTTTCGTATGATTCCTTTATTCCAACCGAATACAAGATGGGAACAGGTTTCTTGCTACTATCGCGATAGAGCAAGACTGCTTTCAAACTTCGCTTTGATGCGTCAATAAAGAGACGCCATTGTTCGGGTTTATAGTCAGTAATTCCCATTTCATTCATCAAACCTGCAACCAGTGTTGCCAGGTCTTCGGCATGAAAAAACGTCCCTTTTGGTCTGAAAAAACGTCATTTCCTACCCAAAAACGTCTTTTTCAAATGTATGCACAGAGAATTGCTCTCATTAAACTTTTATTGTAACAAAGGTACATAAGTATTTACGTAAGAATATTAAAATATCATTTCGACAGAACACATTTAAAATTCGTTGTAAACTGCTTTGAGATCGTTATACAATAACCTTCTCCTTTTTTGGAAGTCGGTTAAAAATCATTTTATACATACACTTGTGATCTGCTGATTAAGTCATCAACATTTTGATCGATTGTGGCTGCTTTTCTTTTGTTTATTTAATGTTTATTACTTTTCCATAAAAGCCTAGCTTTTTATCTAACAAACCAAATTTCAAATCCACATTTCAAACTTTGTGCAAAAATTATACAAAATCTGCAAATTTCAGATAGATTTTCACCTTTTTATTCAGATTTTTAAGAATTTTATTGAGGATGCTATCAAGCCTATTAAATTCCGAGGTAATAACGTGCTAGTTTAAAGGGGCTAAATAATCGCGTTGACTTTTAATAGTTTTTTTTTTCTTGTAGCATTTGGCTAGGTAATCGGTTGTTGAAAATGCTAAATTACGGTCTGCTAAGAAGGAGCATAGCAATATTTCAGCCGTTTTTGTGTTCATTACATTTTCACGGCAGTCTTAAAAAAGTCGCCTACTTTTTGCTGACTTTTTATGCTGCTACAGCTTTTTTGGTGCTTTTGCGAGCATGCGTGTTGCAATAGATCAGCTCTTCCTGATTTGGCTTTTAATGTGCAATTGCAAACATTGCAATAAGCCTCGTAACCTCAAGTGTTTACAAAACCAGCAAACGCTTGGTTTGCATCCTAGTTAAGTCATCTGTGTCCAAAGAATAAATATATTTTGTAGAAAAGTGCTACGAAAAAAAAAACTTGTAAAGATTTGTTAAGAAAATAATTCAAAATTAGTTCTACTTACAAGATTTAGTAACAGAGAAAAATTACTGGGAAGTTAAAAAACGTCATTTTTACACAAAAAACGTCCGAACGTCAACAGGATACAAAAAAACGTCCAAATGACGTTAAAAACGTCAACCTGGCAACGCTGCCTGCATCATCAATGCAATAAGCCTGAGTGCCATCTTCCGATAACTTGAAATATGGCATAAACGGATCTTGCCTATGTTTGTAGGCCGTTACTTTTACTCCTGGTGCTAAAACAATCACGCTTTTCAGTTCTGATGCCAAAATCATTGCGTTGTTATGGGAGAGATTTAATTTACGCACCATGCTGTTTAGGTGTTCTTGGGATTGAAAGGCGGTAAATTGCTTTGAATCGGAATGTAATCAGATCCATCATCAAGTGGTAATGGCGTTTTGGACTGTTTGCAATCATAGACAGTTTCGAGTTCGGATGGATGATTTGGAACTTGTAATGCATCACTATGTGCAACAGGTAAATGAGCGCTCGGTACACCTTTGTAGACGACACAAGACCGATCTATTGAATTAAATATTTATGAGCATATGTACGTACATGTATATGCATATATCGATGGCTGAGTGGAAGATCGACCTATCTCAGCTGCCGATTTAAAAACGCACTATCTCAGCACATTTTCAATGTATTTTGAGATAGGGCGTTCTTCAACAAAATTCTGAGATAGGATGTTTTTCAAGAAAATTCTGAAATAGTGCCTTCTTCAATCAAGTTCTGAAGTAGGGCGTTGTTGAAAAGTTTTCTGAGATAGGGCGTTTTCGAACTGGCTGCCGAGATAGGTAGATCTTCCACTCAGCCATCGATATACAAATGTTAAGTTTGTTTGTTCGGCAGACAAAAACTAAAAAAGTTCTGCACCATTTTTTTTTTTTTAATTTGGACATCTGCTGCAGACTTTCCAAGTTGGTTATACTTAGGCGTGGTACCTTCTAAACATACAGAAACTTTTACCTATTTCATACACTCAGAGATTAAGGCGAGGGCAAACTATACATAATTTCATGGTTTTATTTAAATTTACTTATTTTTTCGATTGAAACCAAATGCATTGTTGGTGCCTGCATAACAATTTCCAGCTTCGTCTTTTCCGGGATTTGTCCAAATCATTGGTAAACCGAAAGGTAACGGAAATCGTTTTTTTATCCACCAAAAATTCATCGCACTAATGCACGAAATACATGTGAATTCGGGAGTGTATTTATTTTGTGCAGATTCGGATTGCAAAAAGTACCATTTATAGCATGCTAGTGCATTTTTATTTGAGACTAATTTACGCTGGTCTGATTTCAAAACGAATTTACCACAAACGAAACAAAACTTGTTTAATTTATTGCAAAGCTTTTTTCATCTTTAGGAGTTTCCGAACGACATGACAGTAATCGCGCGCGTAGGTTTTCGGTTTGTGTTTTTTGGTTCCCAACTTATGTGAAATAGACGCGGTATTAGAGTGGTCCAAAAAAATAAAGTCGGAGTCGGCACACCCTAGGATTGATCCATATCGAAAAAAATATACCCCTATTTTTTTATTTTGAAATCAAAAAATATTTAGGGAGTGCTCAAAGCGTTCAAAATATAACGGTAATTTAGAGAAATACAAAATCTTCGATAAATCATATAATATTGAAGCTAATTTATTCAAAATTGATGCTTGCAACAATTCTTTACCAAGAAATACGTTAATGGTAAAATTTTGGAAAATGGGCGTGGCACCGCCCACTTATGACATATATGTATATCGGTAACCGTTCTACAAATTTGTACCAAACTCGGTGTGGTTATTGTGCTTGCCACATATAAGCAAAACGTTGAAAATTATTGAAATCGGACTAAAATTACGGCCGCTTCCCATATAACGGTAAATTTCAG
>NW_016161096.1:17820-20215 GCF_001687245.7 Rhagoletis zephyria
GTTTTCCATGTATTTTATATGGAGAAAAAAACAATTTTTCGTAGAAATGGTATAAAACTCTTGAAAATCAATATTTTTCGACCGAAAAACTATGGTTCTCTTCAGGAGACTAATATCCAATTGTTTATTTAACCATTTTTTATGATTAAAGATTTTTTATAGGTCCCCCCATTCCATTTTCTAAGGGCTTTGGAGGACCTATAAAATATAGTTAACATGAAAAAATTGTTAAAGAAATAATTTAGTATTATTACTGAGAATCTCCTGAAGATAAGTAAAGTTTTCCGATCGAAAAATATTGATTTTCAAGAATTCTACACTATTTTTACGAAAAGATGTTTTTTCTCCATATGAAATACATGGAAAACTTTGAGCGCTTTGAGCACTACCTAAATAATTTTTTATCTCAAGATAAAAAAATATGGGTACATTTTTTCGGTATATAACAATCCTAGGGGGTGGCGGCATTAAAAATCCGACCTTATTTTTATACCCGAGCGCACTTGTGCACAAGGGTATATTAATTTTGTTCACATAACGGTTGTTTGTAACAGCCAAAACGAATCGAGATAGATATAGACAAATGCTTGAAACTTCAATATTTCGAAATTGAAGGACGCTAATTTACTCAAAATTGATACACCCCGGCTTACCATCTAGCGGAAGGTTTCGGAAAGGTGAAAAAACATATATTTAATACTTGCGCCGGGTATTTAATGTTCGGCTCCGCCCGAACTTAGACTTTCTTACTTGTTTTTACATACATTTTTGGACCACTTTACGCGGTATAGACCGCCGCCTATTTGAAAGCATTACTCAGTCACTTTGACTTTAACGAACAACAGCTTTCACAGTCCAAAAGCCATTCGTACAACAGAAACTGCAAAAATATGCCAGAGTGGGGTTGAAAAGAACCCAAATTCAGGACCAAGCAGTGTATAAACTACTACTATAAAAAATTATTACGAAATAAAATATGAATATGAGTTGTCATATCTAAACAATCAGTTGTATGGGAGCTATATGTTATAGTGAACCGACTTCCATGATTTTCCGAAATAGCTAAGGTAATATCAAAATACAGTCACGTGCAAAATTTTAGTAAAATAACCTTAAAACTGAGGTAATTATTAACAAAAAACCTAAAATTTAAGTAGATTTTCAAGCACCGTTATCTCGAAAACTAGAGCCAATCTGGAAAAACGGAGGACGCCATTGAATTTAGAAGATCCCAGTTAAGTAAGATCAGTTATCAAAACCTTTGCCCAGAAAAAAATTCAAAACCTGAGCACAGTGTTTTAAACGACGAAAAACTCACTTTCAGAACTCTAAAACTTCCCCCCTAAATATCTCAAAATTTTAACGTGATACGGATTTTCTGAAAACGCTATCGTAATCTAGAGGCCAAAATTAAGTTTACATATTTGGCCGTTTAGCTGTGATATTTTTGCCTCCCTACTGTGTTTTTGGCATTTTTTTTTCTTGACGGCGCTCCGCCTTTTTTTCATAAAAAAAATGTTGGAACATAAACTGTCAAAAATCAAAGGTAAGCCCTAGCCCAAGCTCTTTCACTTGACACCTCATTTTCGAAAATCGAACGAACGGTGCAGATTTGATGACATGGACAAAAAATGCCTTTGAGTATTATACATATATATTGTTTTTTTGTCCTATTTCCTTTCCGCTCTGTAACTTTTTAAAGAACAAAAAAAAAGTGGTGCACGAGGATCATAGTTCAATAGTATATTGTACAATAGAGCACACACTTAATTGGCAAAATTTTCCAATTGCAGACGATGTGGTAATAAAAAATAAGCATTTTCACTTTTGTACACTCATCGTAACCTTTTAAAGAAGTTTTTTTTTTTAACTATCATCTAATTAGAGCACATAAGCCTGCCACGTCTAGATTGATTCCTATTATGCTCCAGAACACTATAAAAGTTGTCCCATAACAGTTTTAGGTACGCACCAGCTACAGTATATTATAAAAGCCGCGAGTGTCAGAATTTAAATAAAATTATAGTTTAAAAAATTAAAAGCTCCCTATTATAATTGCCATTCATACTGTTCAATTTTAGTAATTCGTTTTATGGCGAGTTTTAAAGAATGATATTAATTTTAAAATTGCTGGATTTGTATAATTTTTGTCCTCAAAATGTAAAGAAATAAAAGATATCGTGGTTATCAATAGAAAAAGACGTACCCAAAAATCGTATGGAAAGGCGATTTTTTATACCCGAGCGCACTTGTGCATAAGGGTATTATAACTTTGTTCACATAACGGTTGTTTGTAACAGGCAAAACGAATCGAGATAGATATAGACAAATGTATACATAAATGATCAGAATGAAAAGAGAAATCGATTAAGCGGTGACTGTCTGTCCGTCCGTC